>NC_037680.1:117343682-117443997 GCF_003255815.1 Theropithecus gelada
AAAAAAAAAAAAAAGAACTCAAAGAAAGGCAGGATAGTTGCTGTTTTTATACCACCTTGAGATTTGTAAACCAAAAATAAAGTCCTAAGCCCATTCAGCCAACTGACTAGACCTTGTTATATATATAGTTTGGTGCCACAAAAGGAATAGCACTCGAATATAAAATTTTCTTTTTAATTCTCAGCAAGGCAAGTTACTTCTATAGAAGGGTGCATACTTGGAGATGGAGCAATGGTGAGCGCACACTTGGACAAGGGAGGGGAAGGGGTTCTTATCCCTGAAGCACGTGGCCCCTGCTGCTGTGTAATTTCACTATTGGCTAAGGTTAGACCACACAGGCTAAACTAATTCCGATTGGCTGATTTAAAGGGACTGACAGGGTGAGTGTTTTGGTGGGGAAAAATGGTTATGACAGAGCAGGTAATCGGAATGAGTCAGGGTGGAGCAGGTAATCAGAATGAGTCAGGGTGGAGCAGGTAATCGAAAAAGGTTGCTTTACAAGGAAGTTAAGTTTAACAGTAGAAGACAAATAATTGAACATACTGACATATTGATTCTTTGAAGAGAAATTTAGAACTTATATCTAACAACTGCCTCTTGACCAAGGAGACTCCACTGAAACCTGAAAAGCTGAATTCCCAGCCATGATAGCAAGTAGAGTCAGAAATACCTTATTCCCCTCCCTGTTGGGATTTAGGCACAGCTGGGTAGCATTAACCTTAAAGTGGAGATCATGAGAGTGACAGAGTAGACTCCTTGTGGCAATAAGACACCAAATTCCAGCCTGACTCTGGTGTAGCCTCACATGACAGATGGCAGACCCTGAAGGAAATCAAAATGTTTTACTCCAGACTATATTTCTTTGACATATTTTGAGATGGCCCTGCAAAGCCATCTTTTGTAGGGGAAATTTGCGTCTGTAGAGAATCTCCATTAATGCAGCCAGGCCTTTCTTTCTAGGCCTTTCCCGGATCTAAGGGAGATTAAATGAGAGTCTGACACTTTCAAAGTCAGAAAAGAGACATTCACCTTCTATTTTCTCTGAAGATTGTGACCTAGGAGGCTTCATCTGCATAACAAGAACCATCGTCTCCACAACCCCCTTATCTTAACCCAAGCCTTTCTTTCTACTGACTTCTAGTCTTTAAACAAAGCTTAGCTCTTTCAACCAATTGTCAATCAGAAAATCTTTGAATCCACCTGTGGCCTGTAAGCACCCCAACTTGGAGATGTCCTACCTCTTTAGGCAGAACCAATGTACACCTTCCATCTATTGATTTATGTCTTTCGCTGTAACTTCTGTCTCCCTAAAATGTATAAAACCAAGCAGTGACCCAACTGCCTGGGCACACTTTCTCAGGACCTCTTGAGACCGTTCCTTGGGCCATGGTCACTCATATTGGCTCAGAAGAAACTTCTTTAAATATTTTAGAGTTCAGTTTTTCTTTGGACAGGTTACAGAAAGAATGGAGGCTCAAGCACAGCCAAAAACAGTGGCATGGCAGGTTATGGGAGGGGGAGAAGAGGAGGCCAGTCTCACCAGGTTATGGGACCTCACAGCTAGCAAATGGTAAATGCTTCTTCTAGCCTTTAAGGGTGACAGACTGATATGGTTTGGCTCTGTGTCCCCACTCAAATCTTACCTTGAATTTTAATACCCCCCACATGTCAAGGGTGGAACCAGGTGGAGATAATTGAATCATGGGAGTGGTTTCTGCAATGCTGTTCTCCTGATAGTGAGTGGGTTCTTGTGAGATCTGATGATTTTATAAGGGGCTTTGCTTGGCATTCCTTCTCCTTCCTGCCATCATGTGAAGAAGGGCATGTCTGCTTCCCCTTCCACCGTGATTGTAAGTTTCCTGAGGCCTTCCCATCCTGTGGAACTGTAAATCAATTAAACATCCTTCCTTCATAAATTACCCAGTCTCAGGCAGTTCTTTAAAGCAGCATGGGAGTGGAGTAATACCATAAATTCTTACCACCGAGAGTGGGGTGCTTCTTTTTTTTTTTTTTTTTTTTTTGAGACTGAGTCTGGCTCTGTCGCCCAGGCTGGAGTGCGGTGGCCGGATCTCAGCTCACTGCAAGCTCCGCCTCCCGGGTTCACGCCATTCTCCTGCCTCAGCCTCCCGAGTAGCTGGGACCACAGGTGCCCGCCACTTCGCCTGGCTAGTTTTTTGTATTTTTTAGTAGAGACGGGGTTTCACCGTGTTAGCCAGGATGGTCTCGATCTCCTGACCTCGTGATCCGCCCGTCTCGGCCTCCCAAAGTGCTGGGATTACAGGCTTGAGCCACCGCGCCCGGCCGGGGTGCTTCTACAAAGATACCCAAAACTGTGAAAGCAACTTTGGAACTTGGTAACAGGCAGAGGTTGGAACAGTTTGGAGGGCTCAGAAGAAGACAGGAAAATATGGGAAAGTTTGGAACTTCCTAGAGACTTGGAGGGTTCAGAAGACAGAAAGATGTGGGAAAGTTTGGAACTTCCTAGAGACTTATTGAATGGCTTTGATCAAAATGCTGATAGTGATATGGACAATGAAGTCCAGGTTGAAGTGACCTCAGATGGAGATGGGGTACTTGTTGGGAATGGGAATAAAGGTTACTCTTGCTATGCAAAGAGACTGGTGGTATTTTGACCCTACCCTAGAGATCTATGGAACGCTGAACTTGAGAGAGATGATTTAGGGTATCCGGTGGAAAAAATTTATAAGTGGAAAACTGTTCAAGAGGAAGCAAAGCATAAAAGTTTGAAAATTTTGCAGCCTGATGATGCAATAGAAAAAAAAAAAAAACATTTTCTGGGGAGAAATTCAAGCCAGCTGCAGAAATTTGCATAAGTAACGAGGAGCTGAGCGTTAATCACCAAGACAATGAGGAAAATGTCTCCAGGGCATGTCAGAGACCTTCACAACAGTCCTTTCCGTCACAGGCCCAAAGGCCTAGAAGGGAAAAAGGGTTTCCTGGGCTGGGTCCAGGGGCCCCCTGCTGTGTGCAGCCTTGGGACTTAGTGCCCTTTGTCCCAGCCACTCCAGCCATGGCTAAAAGGGGCCAACATACAGCTCAGACCATTGCTTCAGAGGGTGCAAACCCCAAACCTTGGTAGCTTCCATGTGGTAATGGGCTTGTGGGTGCCCAGAAGTCAAGAATTGAGATTTGGAGAGCTCCACCTAGATTTCAGAGGATGTATGGAATTTCCAGGATGTCCAGGTAGAAGTTTGCTGCAGGGGCAGAGCTTTCATGGAGAACATCTACTAGGGCAGTACAGAAGGGACTGTGGGATCAGACCCCCCACATAAGAATCCCCAGTGGGGCACTGCCTAGTGGAGCTGTGAGAATAAGGCCACCATCTTCCAAATCCCAGAATGGTAGATCCACCAACACCTTGCACTGTACATCTGGAAAAGCTGCAGACACTCCATAGCCAGCCCATGAGGGCAGCTGGGCAGAGTGGGGGGTGTGCGGTGCTGTACCCTGAAAAGCCACAGGGGCAGAGTTGCCTAAGGTCATGGGCAATGGGCAACCACCTCTTGCATCAGCATGACCTGGATGTGAAACATGGAGTCAAAGGAGATCATTCTGGAACTTTAAAGTTTAATGACTGCCCTGTTGGATTTCAGACTTGCATGGGGCCTGTAGCCCCTTTGTTTTGGCCAATTTCTCCCTTTTGGAATGGGTGTATTTACCCAGCACCTGTAACCTCATTGTATCTGGGAAGTAACAAACATGCTTTTGATTTTACAGGCTCATAGGCAGAAGGGAATTGCCTTGTCTCACATGAGACTTTGGACTTACACTTTTGGGTTAAGGCTGGAATGAGCTAAGACTTTAGGGGACTGTTGGAAGGGCCTGATTGTGTTTTGAAATGTAAGGACATGAGATTTGGGAGGGGCCAGGGTGAAATGATATGGTTTGGCTCTGTGTCCCCACCCAAATCTCACCTTGAATTATAATAATCCCCATGTGTCAAGGGCAGAACTTGACACATGAATTGAATAATGGGGGCAATTACTGCCATGCTTTTCTCATGGTAGTGAGTGAGTTCTCATGAGATCTGATGGTTTTATAAGGGGCTTCCTCCTTTGCTTGGCACTCTTTCTCCTTCCTGCCTTCATGTGAAGAAGGATGTGTTTACTTCCCCTTCTGCCATGATTGTAAGTTCCCTGCGGCCTCCCCACCCCTGCAGAACTGTGAGTCAATTAAACCTCCTTCCTTTAATAAATTACCCAGTCTCAGGCAATTCTTTATGGTAGCGTGAGAACAGGCTAATACACAGACTCTCAGCTTATCTTTCCTAAATGCAGACAAATGAGGGCCTCAGCAAAAGCCTGGCTGCATCAATGCAGGTTTTCTATACAGATGCAAATTTCCCCACAAAAGAAAGCTTTGCAGGGCTGCTTCTGTTTTCAGGCCCTCTGAACAGTCATCTCAAAATATGGCAAAGAAGTCTATTTGCGGGGGATATATTTTGGTTTCCTTCCTGGTGGAAGCTCAGATCCTGGGGGAACATGAGCCTCCAGGCCTGCCTCCTCTTCTCCCTCTCCGCTGCCCAGAAACTCCTGGGACAGGAAGTCTGGACCCTGGTGAGACAGTCTGAAAGAGTGAGCTGGCCAGGCAGCCCAGGCAGTGGGCAGCCACACAGCCCTGCAGAGAGCACTGGCCAGACTTGTGGCACAGTTGGCCTCCAGCCAGGAGCTGCCTGTGTGCCAGGTGCCATGGCCAATCCTTTCCCTGTCAACCCTAAATAAAGAGATTCAGAAAACAGGATGAAATGGACACAACTTGAGCACAAAGCATGAGGACAGCCACTTGGGAGCACAGACTCCAAAGAATGGGAATCAGCACTCCAAAGTTCTGGGGGCTATTCGTATAGATAAGGTTTGGAAAGCTTACCAGGTGATATGGTTTGACTGTGTCCCCCAAATCTCATCTTGAATTGTAGTTCCCATAATTCCCAGATGTCATGAGAGGAACCTGGTGGGAGGTAATTGAATCATGGGGACAGTTTCCCCTATCCTGTTCTCATGATAGTGAGTTCTCACGAGATCTGATGGTTTTATAAGGGGCTCTTCCCCCTTCACTCTGCACTTCTCTCTCCTGCTACCATGTGAAGAAGGATGTGTTTGCTTCCCCTTCCACCGTGATTGTAAGTTTCCTGAGGCGTTTGCAGCCATCTGGAACCGTGAGTCAATTAAACCTCTTTCCTTTATAAATTACCTAGTCTCAGGTATTTCTTCATAGTCGCATAAGAAGGAACTAATACAACAGGGCTTTGATACATTCCACACAAGTTTAGCACGTAGTTATGTCAGAGGTATTTGAACCAGAGCAACTCCATCTTAGATAGGGGCTGGGTAAAATAAGCCTGAGACCTACTGGACTGCATTCCCAGACAGTTAGGTATTCTATCTCACAGGATGAGACAGGAGGTAGGCACAAGACGGAGATCATAAAGTGAGACATGAGATAGGTATAAGATACAGAACATAAAGACCTTGCTGATAAAACAAGTGGTGGTAAAGAAGCCGACCGAATCCCACTAAAACCAAGATGGTGATGAGAGTGACCTCTGGTCATCCTCACTGCTACACTCCCGCCATCACCATGACAGTTTACAAATGCCATGGCAATATCAGAAAGTTACCCTACATGGTCTAAAAAGGGGAGGCATGAATAATCGACACTTTGTTTAGCATGCAATCAAGAAATACCCATAAAAATGGGCATTTTGATGCAGTGCCCCATGGACATTTGCTCCCATTAAAGTATGAGGACTGCAGCTGTACATTAGAGGTGAGGAACACCATTGGGCATTAGAGGGAGAGGAGCACCACTGTACTTTAGAGGGTGAGGTGCACCATTAGGCATTAGAGGGTGAGGAGCATGGTTGTGCATTAGAGTGTGACAAGCACCATTGTAATTAGAGGGTGAGGAGCATCGCTGTGCATTAGAGAGTGGGGAGCACCACTGTATGTTAGAGGGTGAGGAGCACCACTGTATGTTAGAGGGTGAGGAGCACCACTGTGCGTTAGAGGGTGGAGAGCATTACTGTGAGTTAGAGGGTGGGGGGCACTGCTGTGCATTAGAGGGTGGGGAGCACTGCTGTGTGCTAGAGAGTGGGGAGCACTGCTGTGCTTTAGAGGGTGGGGAACACCGTTGTGTGTTAGAGGGTGGGGAGCACTGCTGTGCTTTAGAGGGTGGGGAGCACCGTTGTGTGTTAGAGGGTGGGGAGCACTGCTGTGCATTAGAGGGTGGGGAGCACTGCTGTGTGCTAGAGGGTGGGGAGCACTGCTGTGCTTTAGAGGGTGGGGAACACCGTTGTGTGTTAGAGGGTGGGGAGCACCATTGTACATTACAGTGTGAGGAGCACTGTTGTGCGTTAGAGGGTGGGGAGAACCATTATATGTTAGCGGGTGGGGCTCACCACTGTGCGTTAGAGGGTGGGGAGCACTCTTGTGCGTTAGAGGGTGGGGAACTAGAGGGTGGGGAGCACTGCTGTCCATTAAAGGGTGGGGAGCACCACTGTGTATTAGAGGGTGGGGAACATTGTTGTGCGTTAAAAGGTGGGGAGCACCGCTGTGTGTTAGAGGCTAAGCGGCACTGTTGCACGTTAAAGGGTGTATTAGTCATTCTCAATGCTATGAAGGAATACTCAAGACTGGATAATTTACAAAGGAAAAGAGATTTAATTGACTCACAGTTATGTATGGGTGGGGAGGCTTCAGGAAACTTATAATCATGGCAGAAGGAGAAGCAAACTTGTCCTTCACTAGGCGGCAGGAGATAGAAGAGAGAGGAACGAAGGGTGATGAGCCCCTTATAAAACCATCAGATCGCGTGAGCACTCACTCACTATCACGAGAACAGCATGGGGAAACTGCCCCCATGATCCAATCACCTCCTGCCCGGTCTCTCCCTATATATATAAAATGGAGATTAAGGGGATTACAATTCAAGATGGGATTTGGGTGGGGACACAACCAAGCCGCATCAGAGGGTGAGGAGCACTACTGACACGAAAGCTTGAGTCCTGGGCCCCACAGCATGTGATACGGGACCTTGTTTACATCTCAATTCTTTAAAAAGATGTGTTTTAGATGACTGGGCAAGCATGTCTATGGCCAGGCTCCCAGACGATAGGAAGGAATTGTGGTTAGTTTTTTTAAGTGTGACGATGGCATTGAGGCTGTGTGAAAAAGGTCCATCTGTTTAGGTGTGCACTGGAAGATCTGGGTGGAAGAACACATTGTCGGGGTTTGCTTTAAATCTTCAGCAAAATTAAACGAGTAATATGGAGGGGGTCCTGAGAAAAGAAGCTGGACAGCAGGACGCTGCCGGCTGTTGAGACCGGTGCTGGCGCCGACAGTTTCGCTGTCCTCACATCTGTGCCACTGGAGAACATCCTCGTTACTTAGAAGAGATTTTAAAATGGGACTGCTGGGACGTGTGCTTCAGTGGGAGACTCCCTCCTCCCTCACAAGGAGGTTCGGCTTCCTGCCCCACAGAAGATTCACCCCATTACCCTAGGGCTAAGCTGAGAGAGGAACAAGAGGGCTCACCCCACAGACCTTACAGAGCTTCAGTTCAACCCACTGTCCTGAGGAGAAGTGGAGGCTGGGCCAGGGATGGGGTTTGCCCAGGGACATGCCGCAGGTTGAGGGCAGAGCCAGGCACTGAGCTTGTCAAGAAGGCCGAGAAGCAGCCCTGCTGGGGCCCATGGCAAGTGCCATCAGGAACCGGGCTGTGGAAGCCCCTGGGGATGACCAGAAGGCCCAACCTAGGGGCCTTCAGAGCAGCGCACTCACAGCGGGGAAGACACAGTGCAGGAGCAGTGGAGGGCGGTGGGCGCCACCCAGGGCAGGCCCAGCCAGGGAGGGTGGTCAGGCTGGTCTGGGGGCCTGAGCCCCGCGTGAGAAAGCCCCATCCGCTGCTTGTTGATGATGAATGGTGGCAGACGGGGGTCAGAGGGCACTGGGAGCACCAAGGCTGGATGGGGAGATGAAGACAGGCTGGCTGGGCTACAGAAGGCAAGAGGCACATAGACCCCACAGGCATTTCCACTGGAGCCCTCGTCAGAGCCACCTGGGCACCCTCTGAGTCATTCAGGAGGAAAAACAAACCCACAAACATTCCCTGCCTGCTTAAACCTGACTGCCTCCTGACCGTCCTCTGGTTGCGTCTGAACTCCTGGCCCCCTGCTGCCGTTCCCCGCTGCATCCACCCCACGTGCAGGCTGCTTCCACCCCAGAGGCCTCGGAGGCCAGGGACCGGGGTCCCTCCGTGACTGGGCATCCTTCCCCTCGCTGTCCCCTGAGTTTCCTGCAAATCGAGAAGCCCCCACCGGCCCTGGCCCGCTGGGTCCCTCCCCGAGAGCCAGGTCACCCGTCACTGTCTCTCACCATCCTCAGCCCCATGGACTGCGCTGCGAGAGGCCACTGCCGCGTCACCGAGGCTGAGCTCGCCCGTTGGGAGTCCCAAGGCAGGGTCAGTGTCCAGCGGCTTCCCTGAGGCTGCAGGCCCAGGCGGGCTGCAGAGTCTGTGCCCACATACCGCAGGCAGAGCTTGCTCCGGGCAGGGACGGGGTGGGAGACGCAGGTCCTCTTTGGGCCTTTCTGCAGTTCCTCCTGCCCCACGTGGACATCCCAGCTGTCACTCTCGCCATCAGGAAGAACAAGAACCCTGCGTGCCCTGCGGTGGGGCCGCAGTCGGCCACTGGGTGTCACTGTTTCCTTGGAGACCGGCACATTGTCCCTATGCTTTCTCTCTGCAGTCCCTGGCTGGCAGCTCCCTGGGCAGGGTGGTGACCTCTGACCCCAGACCCGTCCCCCCTGCGTTGGTTCTTGCTCCACTGAGAGCTCTGTCCCCTGGGCTTCCTGCTGATGTGTGTGTCAAGCCTGAGCTGCTACGTCAGGGCCGCTAATCTGGGCAGAGCCTCGTGGGGTCTCCCAGGGGCTCAGACGTTGGCCAGGACCCCACAGGGAGGATGCTCAGCTCAAAAAGATGCCCGTGCTCCGGGCACTGCCCAGAGCTCTTAACTCTCATGCCGAACACGGCTTTGTGTGCTGAATGCTTTGCACACCCGCAGGCCCCGCACGTTCTGCCTGCTGTGCCCTGTAATCCTCACCTCACCCGCCCGGGAGTGGCAGGGCCACCCGCTTCTGCAGCAGCAGAGGATCGGACTGTTTAGAGCACAGACGCTGGGAAACGAGGGGCAGAGTTGTGAAGGGGTTAAGCAGATGGGCTTGTAGATGGCCATCTTCTCCCTGTGTCTCCCCGTGGCTATCCCCCCTGTGTTTGTGTCCTAATCTCCTCTACTTATTAGGACACAGTCGGGTTGGATTAGGGTCCATCCTAACAGCCTCATTTAACCTTAATTACCTCTTTAAAGACCTTATCTCCAAATACGGTCACATCCTGAGGGACTGGAGGGAAGGACTTCAACACACACATTTTGGATGTCACAATTCAGTACAAAACACCTCCCAGCCCCAGCTGGCGCCTGCCTTCCCGAGTAGACCCTCCAGGCTCTCTGTGCTGTGATCTGCCATTGCTGTAGGTACAGTCCATCCTCCCACGATTCCGTGGGGCTCTCAGCATAAACCCAAATCCTTCCTGTGGCCCCCACACACCCTCTGGCCACCCTACAGCCTGCCCCTGGCCACACTGTCCTTCCTCTGATCCTGGCTGCACCTGCCCCTGCCCCCAGGGGTCTTGCAGGTGCTGTCTGGCAGGCCTGGCTGCTCTGGGCCCCACCTTCATGCCCAGATTAACCCTTCTCCCCAGGCAGATCTTGGCTCAGACGTGGCTTCCACCAGAAAGTCTTCCTTTCCCTCCTGCTCACTCCCTGCCGTGGCCACCTCTCCTCTGAGGTCGTACCACGTGGTTGCCCAGGTCCCGCTTCTGGGCCGGCACTTTGGAGCAGTGAGCCTGTGCGTTTTCTCACTGTTTTATTCATGATCGTTTATTCTCTTATGATTGATCCAGGGAACATTATCAATAAATGATGGTGAACAAACAAAAACATGAATTAATGAATCAAACCTCAAAACTCTCCCGGGACGGGAGAACAAGGTTGTCAGCACAGAGGACGGTGACTGTGGCTCTAACGAGAATCAACCGTGTGGAGGGAAACCACACCACTGCCTGAGGTGGAAACAGGTGGCTGTGCAGGTTTGCCATGGCTCCAGGCTGACAGTTCTCCAGGAGGACTTGCTGACCTTTGATTTTTTACCAGGAAAGGACACACACACACAGTCAGCACAGGGCAGGGCGCGGGGCAGAGCATGGAGGAAACCGGTGCAAGCTTCCAGCGTCCTCTCCAGGTGCAGCCCACAGGATGTGCGTCATTCCCCAGCACCACGTTAGGGTGACACGTGTGACATGTTCCAACCATGGAAGCCCTTCAGTGCCTCACAGCCTCAGCACCAGGGCTGTTCTGGGGCTGGTCATGCCGCACCCTCTGCCTGGCATGCCTGCAGATCCCGGATCCCCGGGAGGAAAGCAGGTGCCCAGCGGAACCGCTTGTCTGCACAGACAGCTTAGGCACAGTGGCCCCTCTGATCCACCAGGGTGGTGAGGACCCCCGAAATCCAGTGCCGAGGGAGCACCCCAGCCTGCTTGTCACCCTTCCCTACACGAGGGTGATAAACCACTCTCCTGGCATCCAGCAGATCCAAAGAAAGGAGATTCATCCTTGGTAGAACGTTCGATTTAAGCTGTGGCCAAATCACCCTGATGCACACGGGTAGCGACGCTGCCTCTTTAAGTGCTATCAGATGACTTCAGTTGCTTCTTTCAAAAATTTTGTGGGATAGTAGACACTGATAAATCCACTGGGGCCACACAGTGCACAGCACCAATCTGTCCTTTCTGTTACCTTCCACTGGGGCCCAAGAATCTTCTGGTGTTTACTCCATTCGAATACCAGTGCGTGTTGAATGATTTCAGATATATGGACCAAAATGCGGCAAAATAAATATGAGAAACTGACACGCACCCCCACCGTTGTAAAAGTGGGCTTTGGCTGGGAGTGGTGGCTTGCGCCTGTAACCCCAGCACATTGGGAGGCCAAGGCAGGTGGATCACGAGGTCAGAAGTTCGAGACCAGCCTGGCCAACATGGTGAAACCTCATTTCTACTAAAAGTACAAAATTAGCCAGGCATTGTGGTGCACACCTGTAGTCCCAGCTACCTGGGAGGCTGAGGCAGGAGAATCGCTGGAACCTGCGAGGTGGAGGTTGCAGTGAGCTGAGATCGTACCACTGCACTCCAGCCGGGGCAACAGAGCGAGACTCCATCTCAAAAAAAAAAAAAAGTGGGCTCATCTAAATAGAAGGTATTAAGGCATTTTTAAGGCATTTAATTTTTTAAGCAACGTATTTTGATGTTTTAAAAGTATTTACAATGAGCATACAATACTTTTATTGTAAAAAAAAAATCGATTTAAAAAGTGCATCTCAAGTAGGCATCAAATTGATTTTCCTGGGAAAACCCTTGAGAAGGGCAAAGCCACCAGCTTCTCATCGGCATCGAGGCTGAGCTGATTCGCGACTGTAGTTTCCCGAGTGTCCTCTTGTTACCGAAACACCAGGAGTCTGGTCTCGGTCCTGCTGCTCACCACACAGAAAGCCAATAAGGAGGCTTTAATGGGGAGCAGCAGCCAAGGAGGTGGGAGATGCATCTCAAATCCATCACCCTGATCAACTAAAATTAGAGGTTTGCAGAGCAGAAATGTAACTACCTGCAGGAAAACAGGAACGAGGGAGAGTGAGGAAGAGGAGTTGGTCAGGAGGAAGCAGGTGGCCGGACAGGCAACCATGAGCGGGGAAGGGTCTGGCATCTCTTTGTCTAGATGCCATGATCTGGTGAGTCTCCATTCCTTCAGACTCCCTGGGAGGGCTGAGGGCCAGTTTCCTGAGAAAGGAACTCAGATAAGACAAATGTAGCTTTCTCAAGTTTTAAGACTGGGAGGGCCAATTTCTATATTTATTTAAAAGAAATCATCAACATCCGTTCTATGGCACAATTGGGCAGGTTTCACTGTGGCATGTTATGCCCGCTGATGCTCATAAAATCCCTGAGATGCAGGCCAGGGTGGGTGTGGACATCCCCCCTCCACAGGGCAGAATTCCAGGTGGAGAGGCTCGTAAGTGAGTGTGGGCCACGCACGAAGGAGAACCCAGCTTGCTCAGACACCCTTCTCCTCAACGGCATCCGTGCCGGCCTCTGTGGAACAACCATGTCCCAGCTGGGGCTAGAGCCCTCACTGAGGGTCAGGCTCGGGAGGCCAGAACCGGCAGGAGTTCCCAGGGCTGGTGCCTTCCCTGCCACGTGGGGCTGTTTCTACATTTTTCCATGAAGAGCGGGGTGTTTTAAAGGTTTTTACAGGCACATGCTGGGGCTGCACATGGGCAGCTGCCTGCCTTGCTCCATGGCCACTCAGCTCCTGCCACCCAACGGGCGGCCATGATGCACGCCCGTTCCTGCCACGGTCTGAGCTCCGCACAGCGCCCGGTTGTTTCTCAGAACCGTGTCTTTCTGTGGGTTGGGGTGGCCAAAGAATCGTTCCCACATGTGTGCATGTGCTGGATCAAATCTCAAAAGTCTTAGTAAGGAAGGAGACCACTCCTACTCCTGCTACCCTCCTCCCCCACACCTTGCCTTGTTCACAAGACAGGAAGAAAGAGAGAAAGAAACAAAAGTAAGATAAATAGCCAGACAACCTTGGCACCACCACCCAGCCCTAGGAGTTAAAAAATATATATATATATTAATAATAACATCAACCTCTGACCTAAACTACTTGTGTTATCTGTAAATCCCAGACACTGTATGAAAAAAGCATTGTAAAACTTTCTGTTCTGTTAGCTGATGCATGTAGCCCCCAGTCACGTTTCCCACGCTAGCTCGATTTATCACGACCCTTTCACGTGGACCCCTTAAAGTTGTAAGCCTTTAAAAAGGCCAAGTATTTCTTTTCCGGAGAGCTCGGCTCTTAAGACGCAAGTCTGCCGACGCTCCCGGCAGAATAAAAAACCTCTTCCTTCTTTAATCTGGTGTCTGAGGAGTTTTGTCTGCAGCTCGTCCTGCTACATTAGGAGGCTTAAGAATGGAAAGAACAGGGAAAGGGTGTGAATGAGACTCTGGCGACCCTTCGAGGAGCTGGGCACAGGCCACGTGACCAACATGAAGCTGGAGGGCCCTGGAGAGACGGGAGTTGGTGGGGACGGTGGCCAGCGCTCTGTGGCAGACAGCTCTTACAGATGATGACAAAGGCCATCGGTGAATTCAGGCATTAGGAGTTCATGGATGTGCTGTTCAGCTTCCCGACACTGCAACACAAACGACCTCAGGCTGGGTGATGTAAAACAACAAAAACCTTTTCTCTCTCATTTCTGGAAGCCGGAAGTCCAAAATTAAGCTGCTGTCAGGGCCACACTCTCTGAAGCCTCCCGGAGTTGGGGGGTCCTTCCTGGCCTCCTCTAGGTTCTGGTGGTTGCCGGCAGCCCCGGGGCTCCTTGTTGCAGCCGCACCGCCCCGCTCTGTCTCTGGCTGCATGGCTTTCTCCCTGTGTGTCTGTCTCTGTGCCTGAATCCAGCTTTCTCCTTTCTCAGAGGGACACCAGTCACTGTGATGCAGGGGAGATTCCTGGCTTTGCTCAGGAAAGAGCCAGTGGTGAAAGAAAGCAGCTTCGGGGAGGCAGTGGCAGTGCCGCAGCTCCGTGCCTGCTCCGGTGGAGCGGGGCTACCTGTGGACAGGGAGCTGCATGGGTGACTGGCAGCTGTATTTATACCCACTTTTAATGGCATGCAAATGAAGGGGCAGGTTATTCAGAAATTGCTAGAAAATGGGCGGTAACTTCCAGTTGTTGCCATGGAAATGGGCCGTGACTTCCGGGCATGGCCGTGCCGTTGTAAACTGTCCTGGTGCTGGTGCGGGTGTTTTGGCTGATGGGCAGTGAGGGTGGCCAGAGGATGTCCTCCGTGCTGCTTGCTGCTTTTGGCCTGTCTTCAGTCCAGTCCGGAGAATGAGTGCTGCTGGCCTCCTACCTCATCCGGGCTAGGGCCCACCCTCATCCAGCGTGCCCTTTACCTGATCACATCAGCAAAGGCCCTGGTACAAGGCCACTTTCACAGGGGTTAGGACTAGGACAGGATATTCCGGGAGCTGCAATGCACCCCACACCCACTGCTCACCACTGAGATGTGTGAGGGGTGCTGTTTCCCCAGCGGAGCTCCCCCGTATCCAGAACACTGGCCTCATGAAGGCAGGGCAGGGGTGGCAGGTGGGGCCAGTCCCTCACACTCTGAGGCCACACCTGCCCGGGCAGCCACTTCATCAGCTGTTCCACTTTCTGGTTCGGACTCTACGGTCAGTTGGGAGAAGAGGGTGATGGGCTGTCCTGGCATTGGGGTGCTAGGTTGTTGGGGGCCAGGTGGCAGGCCCAGGAGCAAAGTCCAGAGACTGCGGCAGTGGGCAGCTGCCCTCTCCCCACAAGTCACCATGGCCCTCGCTGCCCGAGTGCGTGTCTCCGCCGTGCAGATGAGGACGTGGGGTCCCAGTGGGACAAACAGCTGCCAGGGTCACACGGCTGAGGTGGCCCTACCTGTCCTGCCCCCTGCAGCCACCTCTAGGAAGGGGGCCGGGCCTGTCCTGTCCAATCCCACGCAGGGTCTCTGCTCACATCTCTGTGGCATGGGCTTGGGAAGGTCTTGAGGGGCCAAGGCTTCCCCTCCTCTAGGAACCCAGAGTGAACGCCAGGAAGGCAGTGCCGGATTCTACACCCACCTCCTGCCCCCACCCCACCCACCAATGCCAAGAACTCGCCACAGTCAGAGGCTGGGAAAGGAGCCCTGGAGGCCGCCTGGAAATCCCTGATGTCCTGGCTCCTGAGTCCTTCAGCGTTTAGGGGGCTGTGCTGACTCCCAGGGAGGTGCGCCACATGCCCCCCACCCCTGTCTGGGAGGACCATCAGTCTGGCCAGGGTCGCATGGGGAGGGGGCAGCGCATCAGGGCGGCCTTGGCCCAGGTGGGAGAGGCAGAGCTGGATTTGTCCACCACAACCCTCATTACTGTGACCACCCGTGGCCCCTGACATCTGCCCTGTCACCCCAGGTGAGAACTGTACTCCACTTCACAGACAAGAGGTCCAGGGACAGCCCTGCCTCCACACGGCTGGACTCTCGGCCTAGCATGGGCAGGCTGTCCACACAGGGCTTGGTTTTACGCCCAGTCCTGGGCACAGGCACCTGTGCCGAGCAGGGACGCAGCAGCAGGCTCAGCATGGGAGGGGTTGTTCCAGGGATGGGGTCACAGCATAGGCATGTGTGGCAGCCCTCATGGCACACCAGACCCGGGTACAGCACCCAAACAGGTACCCCAGGACATGGCGTATCATCAGGAGCCACTGGGTGGCATCCGTTCGGCAGGACCCTCACGTGCCAGAACCAACTCCTGCCATTCAGGCCGTGACCTGGAGGGGGCAACTTGTGCTGGACACCCCCGAGGCACCGCTGCATTACATGCACAGGCCCCGTGGCCCAGGGGTCCCACCCTCCAGTTGAGGCAGTGGGTTTTACACCAATCCTCCCTTTTCTTGGAACCCAGCTGCCGCCTGTGAAAGGGCAAATGCCCCTGATGGCCACCTGCAGCCTGGATGTCCTGACAGGCTGGTGTAGCCGGGGTTCAATTAAAATGGTGCACGGCGGGGACGCCTGGCAGCAGCGGCGAGAGCACCGCGAGACTGGCAGGCCGCACATCATCTCCCTAGAGCACCTAAGGGCGACAGGCTTGCCTGCCTCAGTGAGACAGGCATCAGACCCAAAGAAATTGTTTGCATTATTTTATATCAATTATAACAAAACGAGTTAAATTTTTAAAAGAGACTCAGTTCTTGGCCTTGTGTGTCAGGTAGCAGGCCGGCTGGTTCCGCTGGTGACTTCATCCGGGGAAGTAAGACAACCCCAGGTCAGTCCAGCCCAGGAGGGCAAGGAGGCCAGTCCCGGCTCCTGACCCGGACTTCACACCCCATCCTGCCAGCCCAGGCCCACCCCAGGGCCCAGAAAGGCAGGTGAGCTGAGCAGCTGGTGCCCTCAGCTCCCATTTCACAGCTCCGAGAGGCCACGCCCAGGGCACTGCTGCTGCCGGCCTTGGCTGGAACGGCCTGGCCACCTGTCCAGGTGGCCTTTATCCCCTGGACTCCTGGGAGACGGAGGTCGGTTACCTGCCCTGCAGCTTGCTGTCGTCAGTAGCTCCGAAGCTCCCAATAAGCTCTCGGCCTGAGGAAACACCCTCCCTTGGTGGTTGTAACAGCTTCTCCTGGTTACCTTGACGGAGGACGAGCGAATACCTTGCGTCCTGTAACAAAGCACACACACTTCCCTGGCTTTCCGAGGGCTGCCCACCCACCCTCCAGGACCAGTCAGCCAACTCTGTGACCAGACCTTCTATGCCCTCGCACATGCCATGCCGGGCACACAGAGCTGCATACAGGGGGTCCTGCCCCAGGGAGGACAGGCAGTCAACAGATGATGTGACAGGTGGGGCAAGTGACCTGTGAGCTGGCTGAGGACAGCAAAGACCACCTGGTGACCATCAGGCAGGCCATCCAGGGGCAAAGCTCCTCATTTGAGGAATTTAGAAGTAATTAAACTTCCCCATCGTCTAAAGTTGGCACCTGGTTCCAGGCCTCCTTTCAACCTAACATTTATAAGTAACTAGAATTTCTATACATCTCTGGAATGCATGGCTGATGAAACTCGGTGTGCACCCCCTGCCGTCACTAAGGCACCAGAATGTCTACAAATGTAGCACTTATCGTGCAAATCACCCTTCGGCTCCCACCGTGAGGTCCAGAAATGCTCCTAAGGAAAATCCCCGGTGCTGCCGAGTCCCCCGGCAGAGGCACCCACTGCCCTCCTCTGCAGCATTCTTTCTTCCTAATAAACCTTTCCTCTTCCAAACCCATACTGTCATTGGTAAATTCTTCTTACCAGCCCGCGAGTCGGCCACTTCCCGATGCTGGGGCTCCAACACCTCGCCCGGCTCCTTGGTTGTGCTTGCGGGACTTTACTGGGATCTCTCCCTTCTTTTCCCTCCCTGCTTCCCTTGATGGTCTGGTTCTTTACTCGGGAACTGAGGGCCCTGGCCAAGACCACTCTTCAGTGGGATCCTGAAGCCCTAGAGAAGAGATTTTTCCATCATTGCCCTTCGGGGTGAGGAATTAGCCAGGGTTCTTTTCTATTTTCAAACCGCCAGGGAACCAGCTTGAGTACTCTTTGGAAATTGAGGGTTTCTGGCCACGGGCGCTACCTGGTGTTACCCCAAGGCCAAGACAAAAGAGCGAATTTACTATTGCCCTTTGGGGTGGCAAGTCCACTGTCACTTAATGCCCTGTAAACCATGCCTTGGAAACGAGCGGCAGTGACCCCGACTCTGCGCAGACACACCCCACTGGTTGCAGACCCACTTTTGGATTCCACTTCAAGCGGAAATCGCATCCCAAGTTACGGGTGAGTTCTCCTTCCCCTTAGGTCTGAGCTGACCACTCAAACACGGGCATACCTGGAGTGGTCATCCAGGCAAGGGCAGGCCCTCCATCTGTGGTGGATGCCCCCAAACAGAGTGAGCCAAAGAGGCGAAGTCCAAGTCCCTCAGGGACACCTCGGGGATCTTACAGTACCTGATCTGAACCCAGCATGGATCCAATTCATTGTTCAATTCCGTCTACTTGTCCTTGGATTGCATTCTTCAAAACTGGTCTCATTTTGACCCACAAACCCTGAAAAAGAAGCATATGGTTTTCTTTTGTAATATATCTGGGGTTCAATATATGCTCCCCAATAATTTATATTGGCCTCTTAATGGGGCCCTGGATTGGAATATTATTTTACAACTAGATTCATTTTGCTGGAATCTCAGAAAGGTTGCAGAGGTCCCATGTGGTCCAGTCTTTTTGGCTTTATCCCAGAACTCAAAATTACACAAAAATTGTCACATGTGCTTCTAAGGAACTTCCTCCCCCCCCGATTCTGATGTCTTAGATGGCCCTTCCTTTTGCCCATCACACTCTCTGCAGCCTGCTCCTGCTTCACCTGCACCCTCTCCATCTGCTCCATCCCCCAGTCAACCCTCCCGCCCCCATACCCAGATACTCTATCCCCCTCACATACTCACACATCCTTTCACATATGCCACTAGCAAAGAGTCCTCAGAAGATCCCACAAGGGTTTTACCTCTCCACGAGGTGGCAAACGGAGATTTGGGAACAATTCGAGTTCATGTCCCTTTTCCAATGTCTGATCTTTCTCAAATCCACACTGGGTTCACTTAGCTAGGATCCCACTAAGTTCATTCAAGAATTTCGAGCTTTAGTTATTGTCTTTGATTTAATCTGGTAAGACATATTCGTGGTGTTAACTACTTGCTGTTCCCATGAAGAAAAATCACACATGTGGTCTTTAGCTCAAGCTGGGGCAGATAAAGCTCATGCTCATAACCCTAATGATAAGAGAGCTGGGAAAAATCTGTCCCCAACACAGAACCCACTGGCAATACCAGGCTGCTGAGGTGGTCCAGACAGAGGCAGGGGCAGATGAGATTATAACTTACTTGTTGGAAGGAATGAAAAAAGATCTAATAAACCCTGTTAATTTTTCTAAATTACGAGAAATCACTCAGGAGCCACCTGAGAACCCCTGCCCTTTTCCAAACTAGACTGGTGTAGGCCATGCATAAAACACCAATTTAGACCCCAGAACCCCTGAGGGCCAAGGCTCAGTTGGAGGAGGAAAAATGGCAGGGTCAAGCTACTGACACGGCAACAGCATTGGCACATTCTTTTCATTTGCTACTGACCCCAAGGCTTGTCCCTATAACACTAGCAGAACAGGGGCCTGTCATTATTTCAGGAATCCAGGACACTGGAGTACAGAGTATCCCAAACCTCTGGGTTACAAGCTGCCCCCAGGACCCTGTCCTCGCTGCAAACAAGAGGGTCGTTGGAAGAGTGCATTTCCCTCTCTCCCCCATGACAGGGCGTGGGACACCTCTTCCTTCTGGGCCATCACAGCCACAGCCTTGCCAACCTACCCAACAAGGGAGTCCTGCGGAACAAGGATTAGGATGAGGGCAAGGACGGGCACCCTCACTCTCTCCAAGCCTCTGAAAGTCATTCTCCAGATGACTGATGGGACTGTGTGGCCCTAACCTCTCTCTCTATGGAGGAGCCCTGGGGAAATCTGATTGAGGCTGAACAAGAGGCAGCGTTCCTCGGAGATACAGGGGCCAGTTATCCAGCTTCAAACATTTACTGTGGCCCAACGTGCTAGTCCTTCATTTTCCTCACAGGTGTGGATGGAAAACCCCAATGAGGCTGTTTCACACCACCACTCCCTTGTAAAATGGAGGGCTATTCCTTTACCCACTCCTTTTCAGTCCTGCCGAACTGCCCTGTTCCATTATTAGGGCATGACTTACTCACAAAATTACAAGCTAATTTGTAGCTAAGGCTTCACCTTCTAGCTGTTTTCACTAACACATCACCGACAGAGCTGCCACAATCTATAGAACCTCACATTCTAAAACAAGTGCCATTTGAGGTTTGGAAAGCTTCTATTCCTGGCTGTTCAATATCAGCTGCTCCTGTTGTCATTCAGCTTAAAAATCCCAGTAAGTTCCCCAGAACCCCCCAATACTCCTTGAAACCAGAAGCATGAAAAGGGCTAAAACCTCTAATAGCGAAAATGCCTGACCCGTGGATGAGTGTACCCATGCAGCTCGCCTTGCAACACTCCTGTTTTAGCTGTAAAGAAACCAGATGGCTCTTACCTTAGCGTCATTACCAAAGCTGTTATTCCTATTCATCCTGTTGTCCCAAACCCTTGCACCCGTGTTGGACAGATTCCCTCCACCACGGCTTGTTTTACGGTTCTTGATCTTACGAATGTGTTTTTCTGCATTCCTGTATGCTTAGACAGCAAATATTTGTTTGTTTTTGAACGGCAAGACCCAGATACTCAAATAACTCAAGAGCTGACTTGGACAGTTCTGCCCCAGGGATTCAGAGATAGCTCCCGCCTTTTTAGACAGGCCCTAGTTAAAGACCTGTCCACACTGCAACTTCACCCAGATGGCAATCTACTCCAGTATGTAGATGACCTATCATCTGTAGTCCTAGCAAAGCTGCTCCAGACCAAAACACAGTATTAGTACTAAACAAACTTGCTGATTATAGGTACAAAGTTTTGGGGTCTTATCTTAACTCCCAGCACAAAGAGCCTCTCTAGCACTTATAAAGATCTTATCTTAGGCCCGACACAGTGGGTCACACCTATAATCCCAGCACTTTGGGAGGCCGAGGCAGACGGATCACTTGAGGTCAAGAGTTCGAGACCAGCCTGGGCAACATGGTGAAACCCTTTTCCAGCTTCGGCCCTATCCCACCTTGATCATTCTCTTCACTGTGGTGATTGGAGTCTGGGAACAACAGCTCCCACCCAAATCACTGCCTTGAACATCACTTCCAATTCAGAATTCTATTCAGAAGGAAAAGGGCCCTGGGACTTATTGTGACGGGAGTTGTGGGAACTATCACAACTCTCACCCCTTGGGGAGGTTTTACTTACCAGGAAATCACAACTACGAGAACCTACTGCCTCCCTTGAAGTAGCAAACGCTGGCACCCGCCTGTCAGCTCTACAAGTCGTTAGACTCGCCAGCAGGAGTTTGGGGCTTGGTAACAGGTGAGTTCTGGATCACCTCCTGGCTGAACAAGGAGGGGTCTGTGCCGTCATCAACAGGACCTGTTGCACCTACATTAATGTGTCTGGAGAAGTGGAAACCGATGCCCGAGAAATCTTCAAACAAGCCAAATGGCTACACACACTTTCCCAAAGTAACCAAGACTGGGCCCAAACTTTTCCTGACTGGTTTTCAAAAAACCCCTTGGCTTCTCCCGTTCCTCAGACCTTTATCTTCGGCGATTTTTCTTTTAATATTTGGTCCCTGCCTTTTTTAATGCTCTCGTTAAGTCTCTATGTTCCAGATGACAACAATTCCACCTGCAGACGGCTATGCAGTCCCAATACCGGCCTGCAACGGCAGCTCGATTTACATGGGGCTTCTTGATGGAATCCCGTCATGCGCCTCCGTGCACAAGCTCTCATGACCCTTTATTCCCTTCACGACCGAGAGCAAGAAAGGGAAAACCGCGACCTGTCCCCCGAACTCCCTTTCAGCAGGAAGTAGCCAGGCGCACTGGACACCCCTCTTCACTGTGCCAGTTCCCCTTTCTCGAGACCCCAACAGGAAGCAGGTGGACATGAGCATGGCGGAAAAGGAAGGGTCAGAGATTTCACCAAGATAGTTGTCAGAGGGAAATTGAGGACAGCAAAGATCACCTGGTGGCCATCAGGCAGGCCCCGGGGGCTGTGGGGGGAACCTCTGTATTTGGGAAAGGTAGAAGTAATTAGACTTCCCTATTATCTAAAGTCGGCACCTGGTTCCAGGCCTCCTTTCAACCTAAAACGTATACATAACAAGAATTTCTATACATCTCTGGAATGCGGCATGCCGAAACTCACTGTGCAACTCCTGCCTTGTGTGTGTCTGTGTACTGTGCAGGTTTGTTTGCTAAATTGAGCCTGTAAACCAAAAAGTACCTGAAACGGGTCTCAATTAGTTTAGAAAGTTTTTGTTGCCAAGGCTAAGGACGCACCCGCGCCACAGCCTCAGGAGGGAGGACGTCCTTGCCAAGCTCAAGGGTGCACCCCTGACCACAAGTGCCCAAGGTGATGGGGGCACAGCTTGCTTTTATACATTTTAGGAAGACATGAGCATCGATCGAACGTTGGTTCCATCTGGAAGGCTGGGACAGCTCGAATTGGGGGCTTCCAGGTCATAGGGAGATTTAAACATGTTCTGATTGTCAACTGATTGAAGAGTTCGTATCAGCAGAAAGGAGTGTCTGGGTTATGAAATAGAGGCTGTGGAGAGCAGATGGCGCCTCCAGGTAGCGGACTTTAGAGAGAAAATAGATGGTAAACGCTTCCTATCAGACTTAAGGCCTGCGTCGATGTTAATGCTGGCGGGGGATGCTGTGGCATGGCCCGAACGTCTTCCAGGTTAAAGTTTAGAGCGCCGTGGCGGACAGGGAAGCCCATTCAGATGGTTGCCGGGAGGTCTTCGAATTTTATTTTTGGTTTACAAGCCTTCCCATCAGCTGCGCCAGGGTCAGCAAACTGCAGTCCATGGGCCCAGTCTGGCCTGCCACCTGGTTTTTGTAAATAAAGTTTTATGGGAACACGCCCACACCGCTGGCAGCTGCTTTGCAAGCACAAGGCAGGGTTGAGTTGTTGCAACATAGGCCACAGGGCCTGCCAAGCCTCGATGATCTGTGCTCCCATCCTCTAAGAAACACTTCTCTGACCCCTGAGCTAAGCAGGATCAGGCTGGACGTGCAGGACTCAGAGGGGGAGCGAGGAGGGCTGGGGTGAGGACACCTTTGTCACATGTTGCTTTTCTGTCACTCAGCCCTGGAGGCTCCCTCTGCCTGAGGGCTCAGTCCCCTGCTGCCTGGCCCTGACCCACAGGACAAGCACAGATAAGGCTCAGGGAACAAAAGCAAAAGGCAGGGCTGCCGCGGAAGCCTGTCCACCAATCCTCACCTCTCACCTCTGTGTCCAGCCTACCGGGAAATGTTCCAGGCTCTGGCCAAGTCCAGTGCAGCCCCAGGTCCCCAAGCGGCAGGTTGGGTGCAGACCATGGCCTCTCACAAGCTGCTGGTGCCCCCGCCCAAGGCCCTGCTCAAGCCCCTCTCCATCCCCAAGCGGCTCCTGCTGGGGCCTGGTCCCTCCAACCTGCCTCCTCGCATCATGTCGGCCGGAGGAATGCAGATCATCGGGCCAATGGACAAGGAGATGTACCAGGTAGGAGCGGGGGGCCACTCGGGGGCCTGGGTCTCACCTGTGTTCCCACCCGCAGATCACAGACGAGGGGAGGGGTCACTGTCTCCTCACTCGCGGGGGCCTGGGTCTGACCCTATATCCACCCACAGATCACGGACGAGGGGGGACCGGAAACCTGGGTCTCACACTGTTCCCACCCGCAGATCACGGACGGCGGGGACAAGGAGCCTGGGTCTCACCCTCTACCCAGCCACACGCAGATCACGGATGGGGGGGGCAAGGAGCCTGGGTCTCACCCTGTTCCCACACTCACGCAGATCATGGACGAGATCAAGGAAGGCATCCAGTACGTGTTCCAGACCAGGAACCCGCTCACACTGGTCATCACTGGCTCCGGACACTGTGCCCTGGAGGCCGCCCTGGTCAATGTGCTGGAGCCTGGGGACTCCTTCCTGGTCGGGGTCAATGGCATTTGGGGGCAGCGAGCCATGGACATCGGGGAGCGCATGGGTAAGGGAAAGAGCCAGGTGGGGATGGCCCTGGCTCCATCCTTCAAGGCCTCCCTGGTCTCCCTCTGTTTGAAGCTGGCGGCCCTGTCCCCGGGTGAGCGCTTACCCACGCTGTGCCCTGCACACACGTTCCTCCTCTCAGCCCGCTGCCTCCTCCAGGTGGTGTCAGGGCACTCGTGGGGCCTGACTCTGATAGGGCTGGGAGCAGCACAGGTGCCCCGATCCCTCCAGTCTCCTCGAGCTGTTTCTGGAGCGCATGGGGGATGGCACTGCAGGGAAGCCTCTGGTCCCAGCACACACTCCTGAGAACCCCAGCCACCGTCCAGGGCCCCAGGCACAGAGCTCTGCTCTGTGACAGGGTGGGGTTTCAGAAGCTGAAGCCTCCCCTCAAATCTCAGCAGCCCCCTTTCTGGAACCTTGATGTGATCCACAAAATACGGAGGTATGGACAGAGCATGTGCCTCCGGAGTACACTTTTCTGGGAGAGAGACAGGAGCAGGAGTGTGCCCTGGGTTTAGTGCTTGATTGTGGCATTGAGGGACATCAGCTTGGCCAGCTCCACAGTGGCCACGCTGGTTAATACTCAACCAACCGCCACAGCCAAGATGGTCCCAATCCAAAGTCCACAAACTTTTCAAGGGGACCCAGGGTCAGGAGAGGCCAGGACCCCAGGTGGTCATCAGGGCACTCAGGCTCAGATGCCTGCGGTATATGGCCTCCCCTGTCCCCATTCTGTACCCTCGGCTGCAGATTCTTCCCCTCCCACAACCCTGGCCATAAGCAGCACGCAGGATAGGGGCAGAGAGAAGGAGGGGACGAGGGCCTGATTCCTGGAGTCCCAGCTCCAACAGAGGGCCAGACTGCTGCCTCACTCACCCCTCATCCTTCACTCTGTCATCCACCACACCAGTGGTGTGCCAGCCCTGGGCCAGGTGCACTCCTTGTGCCAGCCCTGGGCCAGGTGCGGCCCCGACCCACAGGAGCTCACTCTGCTTGGGGAGATGCTGGCCAGTGTGGCCTGAGAAAGGGTGTTTGAGCTGAGCTCTGTCAAGGGCACTCCAGGAGCCTTGGCTCCAACAGTCGGGGGGTCAAGATGGCCCTGGCTCTACACACAGAGAGGCTCTCACTGGGCAGAGTACACCCTCCTCTTCAGGCAGCCAGGGTGGGGTCCAGCCCTCACAGGGCCCCCCTGCTCAGCAGGGCCACGGGTGCCCAACGCTGGCTTCTGCAGTGTGTGCGGGACACTCACGGCCCACTCTGTCCTGCACCCAGGAGCCCGAGTGCACCCAATGACCAAGGATCCTGGAGGCCACTACACACTGCAGGAGGTGGAGGAGGTAGGGGGACCCAGGGTGGGGGTCAGGTCTGGAAGGAGGTTGGGGGGCATGCTGGCTCATGGGCTGCCTGGAAGTGACCAGCCAGTGGGGTGGGATCAGAGCCGGGGGGCTGGGGCCCATGACTGGGCCTCAGCCCATCCTAGCATCTCCTGAGTGGCCACAGGGGAGGGTTCCATTACCTGGGAATGGTGGGAAGACTGGTAGGGAGGCTTCTGTCTGGCAGGGAAACTGAGTCAGGAGCTTGGTCCTGTGGGCAGGGTCAGAGGGGCTGGAGGCAGGAGACAGGGTTGTGGTCAGGGCTGCAGAGCATGTCCCTGACACTCAGGATACTCCACCCTGTGGGCTGAAGTCAGCCTCAACCTACCTGGAGTGTGGGGACTCCGTCCATCTAGCAACAGCCTTCACAGGCCAGGCAGCAGGCTGGGGCCACCCGTCCTCCACCTCTGCGCAAAAGTCCTGTTCTTGGAAAAGCCCTCCTCCCAAATCGGAGATGCCCTAGCCTCCTCCTCGCATGCACACCGTCAGGGAGGGGTTGAGGCACACCCAGCCCCTGCTGCCTGGAGCTGGGCCACCCATGGGGAGTTTGTTGGGGGGTTCCTGGCCCCTGCCCCTCTGAGCTTCGCCTGCAGCCATCCCTGCCTCCCCAGGGCCTGGCCCAGCACAAGCCGGTGCTGCTGTTCTTGACCCACGGGGAGTCGTCCACCGGCGTGCTGCAGCCCCTTGATGGTTTCGGGGAACTCTGCCACAGGTGAACCTGGCCCCAGGGCGGTGGGCCGGAGCACAGCTCAGAGCCAGGCTGTGGGGAGGGGTGGGTACTGGTCCCTCTGGCACTTCTGCCCCTGGTCCCCACCTTGGCCTCTATCACATGGTGTGGGGTGCAAGCACCTCCCAGGTCCTCTTTGCTCTGGGCTGAGTCTAAAGAAAACCCCAGGCCCCGGGGCAGGCTCAGGTGCTCCCTGGCCAAGCGCCCCCACGATGCCCACTGACCTCTGTCCCCATGACTGAAGAGGGCTTGGCGCAGACCTCCATATCTTGCCAGGGCCTGTCCCCACCTCGCTCCGAGATTGCAAGGGCACTAAAGCTCCCTGATGCTCTCCACTTCCCTCCTCCAGCCTCCCTTACCCCCGCATGGGGGTGCACAGGGCAGGGCCTTGAATGGAGTCAGACAGGATTCCTGAGAAATGGGGACAGAGCCCCTTGGGACCTAGCAGTCCCATCGGCAGGTCTGAGCACAGGACAGAGGAGAGAAACTCCACGGCCAGGGAGGATCCTTCAGCAGGGCCCCCAGCCCGGACAGCTTGCCACATGGACCGTGGCCATGAATAAAGCTCACAAACATAACCTGGCCAACTTCAGCAACACCCAGGCCGTCCCCACCTGCAGCCAGCACAAGATACTTTCTGTATCTTTTTTTTCTTTACAAGAAAATATGGAGGTGGAGGAGGGTGAGAGTTCAGAGGGCGAGAGTTCGGAGGGTGAGAGTTCGGAGGGTGAGAGTTCAGAGGGTGAGAGTTCAAGGTGCTGCTGTTGTGCTGTTCCGGGACTCTGTCCCCTCTGGCCCTGGACTCTGGCCAGTGGCTGGGCCGAGCAGCTGTTGGCAGACGGAGGCCCAGCCTGGTGCCACCGTGGTCCCTGGGGTCCACACAGGCCCTCATGTACCTGCTGTCCCTGGGGAACCACAGACTGCCCGGCTGACCCTCTTCGGCACCGCTGCAGGGCCCTGCAGCTGGGTCCCACCAGGGCCATGATGCTCCCTCACTCTCCCAGCTCCTTCTGCTCCAAGATCAGGGCTGGAAAAGAAAGAGCCACAGGTCCTGACGGATCCTGACAGGCAGGAGAAGGCAACTGGCCAACTCCTGCGGCACAGGTGGGAGGCACCCCCCCTTCCTTGCCAGCCTGAGGCTCAGAAACCCCATCCAGGCTGGGGCCCAAGCCCTCCAGCGGCCCCCTGCCTCACCTGCGGCCCTCCGTTCCATCCCCCATCTCTCTAGGTACAACTGCCTGCTCCTGGTGGATTCGGTGGTATCCCTGGGTGGGACCCCTCTTTACATGGACCAGCAAGGTAAGGGTGTGCTCTGAGGGCCCTACCCAGCCCGAGCAGCCAGGGGCTCCGGGTGCAGGAAGCCCTGCTGGAAGCGCGCGTCCGGCAGCCAACACTGCGGATTCGGCCTCATCTCCACCCGGCCCAGGGAAACACTCACTCCTTACCGGGGCAAGAGCAGCTCCATGAACTACCCGGCACCCCAGTGTTTCCACTGAGCTTTCAGATCCAGGCATGGGGACTGGCAGGAGGGACAGCTGGTGGGGGACATTTGAGAGGCCCCAGAGCTGTAGTAGAAGCAGTGACCAGGGCTCCAGTCGATCAGGTGTAGGGGACCCTTCTGCAGAACCCCCAGAGGCTCAGTTTCACATCCGCCCTGCACCCCGCCAGGCTGCCCACAGCAGTGAGCACCACTGCACAGGGTCACCTTGCAGGGAAGCTCAGCCAGGCCAGCCGAGGGGACCAAGGCGCCTCCTGTGCCCATCGTTTACGGGGGAGAGCCTGCACCCTGCGCCCACTGCGGTGCCTGCCCACCCACTCCATGGGAGCCTCTCTGTTTCTGCAGAGCCCCTCCTGATTTGGGAGATCTCAGGCAGGAAGGGAGGGATTTCTGGGCTGATCCTCAAACTACTACTGAAAGCAGGGACCTGGGGAGGAACATGGTGCCAGGGGCGGCAGGGCTGTCCCTGGGGACCAGCACATCGGAGGGAGAAGCTGCACTAAAAGCCTCAGGCCTGAGGTCATGGCTGCCACACAGCAGTGCTGAGATTCGAACCCAGGACTCCCTTCCATGTCTCCCCTCCCATCGTGTACGGATTCTTGGTGGGGTCATAGCCCACCAGCCCATTAGCTAGGCAGGCACCCCGCTGGACCGGCCTGCCCTGTGGTGGGGCTCACTCATCCCAAACAAACCACCCATCTACAGGCATCGACATCCTGTACTCGGGCTCCCAGAAGGTCCTGAACGCCCCTCCAGGGACCTCGTTCATCTCCTTCAGTGACAAGGCCAAGTGAGTGACCCACAGACCCTCACCTCTGTGCAGGGCTGGGCTTGCAGGGAGCTCAGGTGGCCCAAGGCAGGAGGGGCGGGAGCCAGGCTGGAAGGGCTCCCCAGGCTTCTCCAGCACCTGGCGCTCTCCTGGCCACCCTCCGGGAGGCCAAAGGCACTGCGTTCACGGGGAGTGGGGAGGCCAGGCGAGGGGAGGGCCGTGGGCATGTGCAGGGTGCAGAGTCCGCTGCTCTGGAAGTTCCCAGCTTCACACCAAGGAGTGGCCAGGAAAGAACTGAGGGCCTGGGGCCCAGCACCCCGACCCACCCTGGCTTGGCTTCCAGGGGCTGCCCCAAGGCACAATGTGGACCACACATGGTGCCCCCTGCAGTCCCAATCTCACCTCCTGCTCCTGGTGTCCAGATTCCGAGCCAGGCCAGGCAGGGGTGGGGGAAGAGGGCCAGGCCTCACAGGCGGTTCACATCCAGCTGCAGCCTGGCAACGGGAGGTGCCGTTCCCCAGAACAGAGAGGACTTTGGGGTGAAGTCAGGAATTCGGTGTTGGACGTGGGAGGTCTGAGATGCCCATTGGATCACAGGGGAGGGTGAAGGAGGCGGCTGGGTGTGAGTCAGGAGCCTGGGGAGAGACCGGGGCTGGCCCACCAACTTGGAGTTGTAGAGACGGACACATTTAAAGTTTCAAGCCTGGCCAGTGTGCCCTGGGGCCCGAAAGCAGTCACCTTTGGATGATGTGAGAAATGAAGGCTGACCCTGTAGGAAGGGCTGGGGGAGAGAAAGGGGCACACAGAATGGAGGGAGCTGGCCTTGGTGCCCCCATGGCAGGGTCACACCCACATGGGCAGAGGTGCAGGCTGGGCCCAAGGGCCAGCGGTACTGGACAGCTGAGGGACCCAGGACCTGCCTGGTCCCACACTGGCCCCTGAGTATAAATGCAGCTGGGGCAGGCCCTCCTGGGGGCCCCACCCCATCAGGACAGCCAGCAAGACTGCTCCTGCCTTCAGCCCAAACTGAGGGGCCGGTGCTCAGGCTGCTTTTCCTCCCCAGAAAGAAGATGTACTCCCGCAAGACGAAGCCCTTCTCCTTCTACCTGGACATCAAGTGGCTGGCCAACTTCTGGGGTTGTGACGACCAGCCCAGGATGTGAGGCCCAGCAGGGACGGGAAGGTGTGGGGGGTGCTGGGCATGACTGGCTGGGGGGATGCTGACCTTTCACTGCACTCAGGGATTCTCCGAGCCCCCCACCTTCATGCCGCAAGAACCCCAATCAGAGTCCCAGAACTCACCTGCCTCGGGCAGTCGCATGCCCCCCCCGGGTTTCCCCATCCCTCGACTGGCCCAAGGCTCTGGGCAGGGGCATGGCCCCCACTGCCCCTTCCACAAACTCTGTCCCCCCGCTCAGAGGTCCCAGCACATCCTCGGGCACTTTGGACCTGGCCCTGCCATATCTCCCCACTCCTGGGCCTCAGTTTATCCCCTCTCAAAAGACAATCTTGGCCATAAACCCAAGGCCCCTTATGTTACACACAGGGACAAGGCTCCAGGAATGCTGGCCTAGCCCAGGGGGCACAGAGGGCCAGTGCTGGCTTCGTGGGCACGCTGGGGCTGAGGGGCTCAGCAGGGTGGTGGTGGTGCGTGTCTCTGCTCCTGTACCACCCACCGCATCCTGGCCAGGCCCCACATGGAGCCATGCTCTCCCCGGCAGACGAAGCTGCCTTCCCGGTCCAAAGTTCTGAACCCAGACAAGACTCCTGTGGCGGATACTGGCCTGTGCTCAGACAGCCTGTGCTGTTGGGGCTGAGGCAGACAGAGCTAATGCCCCATCTGCCCCCAAACCTGCCCGTGGTGCTGGACCAAGCCACCTCGTATCTTCCAGGTACCATCACACGATCCCCGTCATCAGCCTGTACAGCCTGAGAGAGAGCCTGGCCCTCATTGCGGAACAGGTGCGTGGGCTGCACTCCACAGGAGGAGACAGGGCCACTGGCTGGATTGTCGAGGGCACGGCCTGCAGAGAAGGAACCATTCCTGGTGCACAGAGAGAAGGGAGCCTGCCAGAGAGAGGCCCTCAGTGGGGGTGGGGGAGAGAGGACGGGCCCTGGGCACACTGGCTGTGGGCAGGGCCGGGAGGACACAGCCCCAGGGACAGATGCAGCAATGGGGCAAGTGTGGACGCTCCCAACCGTTCCACTGCCGTGTGAAGCAGTAAGTGAGGCCCGGTGAGTGGAGGGCTGGGAGAAGAGGAGGCCGCCGAAGGGGCCAGAGACATGCAGCCTGCAGATAGGTGGGCGTGGATGTAAAGTGAGGGACTGGAAGCTCCTGCAGGTTTGGCCTGTGTCCCACAGGGCCCATTGCCAGCCACCAGTCCGGAGTCCAGGAAGGGTCCCCAGGCTGCAGCCAGCTTCCCGTGAGGTTGCAAGGCCGTGCCTGCCATGTTTGTTCTCCTGGGTCCACTCATAAAGCCACTGCCTAGGGCTGGGTTAGTGCCAGGGTACCCCCGTAAGTTGGATGCCACCCGCACCCCTGGGGGAAGGCGAAGGGTCAGGCGCTCACACAGGGAGAGGCTCTAGGGTCGTAAAGGTGGGTGGGGGTTGTGAGTCGTAGGGGGAAGGGAGGGAACAGGACCAGGGCACAGTCAAGGGTGGAGGCGTGGGGACCTGGCAGAGTGAGGATTGCAGGGGCACGTGTACAGGGAAGACAGGCCAGGGCCAGAGTAGAGAGCAGCTGCTGCCCCGGGGCACCCACCTGGGGTGGCCATAGGAGCTGGTGGCTGGAGACCGGGAGGACCCGAGGTGATGACACTGAGAGGCCCAGGGCTGGGAAGACCGCCCCTCAACTGTCCAGAGCTGAGGCAAGAGCAGTTCTTGGGAGGACGCCAGGTTGGGGAGCCGGCCATGAGAGGACAGGGGGCCCGGAAGCCAGCAGCCTGAGCCCTGGCCCTGATCCACCCCAGCCCTGTGTGGCCCAACAACCCTTCCCCTCCCTGCTCAACCCCCTCCCCTCTGCAAGGCGTTCTCCCCTCCTTTCCTCCGGGGCCACAGGCAGACCCCCCACCCCGTCTCTCGCAGACCCCTCCTCTGTCTCTCCCAGGCCCAGATGTTTCCTCCTGCCTGGGATAGTCCTGGGCCCTGCTCCTGGGCAAAGCCAAACTGGGAGCTCCAGGGGCTCCCCTGCACCAAGGCCCGCAGTCAGGTTTTTCCTCCTGCACCATCGAGGGCGGGGCTTCCTGCCCACCCCACCCAAGCCACTGCCCACCGGTGCCATCTCCCACTCAGGGCCTGGAGAACAGCTGGCGCCAGCACCGCGAGACCACAGCGTATCTGCATGGGCGCCTGCAGGCACTGGGGCTGCAGCTCTTCGTGAAGGACCCGGTAAGGAGGCCCCTGGCAGTGGGCAGCCCTGCACCCATGGGGAAGGATGAGGGGCTCCTGCCCAGCTCCCTCAGGAGGGACACTGGCTCCTGAGAAGAGCGGGCGGCTGCCAGGTGGTGTGGCCCTGGGTCCAGGGAGCAGTATCGGCAGGAGCCATGAAGTCACAGCTCCCGGCCTCTGATGCCAGATCTCAGGACGGCCTGTGATCTCCCAGTAGGAAGTTGCCCATCCACTGCCTCCTGAAGGGTGGGGACCCTGCTCTCCCCCAGCCCTTTCTCCCCCAGCTCCTCTGTAACCTGAAACCAGGGCAGATGGCCCCAGCCAAGAGCTGTCACGAAGGCCCGTGTAGGGCCTCTCACCCACTCACTGAGCCAGGTCCCTCCTGCAGGCGCTCCGGCTGCCCATGGTCACTACCGTAGTTGTGCCCGCTGGCTATGACTGGAGAGACATCGTCAGCTACGTCTTGGACCATTTCGACATTGAGATCATGGGCGGCCTCGGGCCCTCCGCGGGGAAGGTGAGAGGCAGCGCCTCGAGGGTCTTTTGCAGGACCAAACCCACCACCCCTCCTTGAGCAGGACTGTGCACCAGGTCCGGGGGAGGCCGGGGTCATCCAAGAGCCCAGACCGCAGGAGTGTCCAGAAGGGTCCGCTCTCCGAGGGGTATCCAGTAAAGTGTGTGCTGTCTCCCCTGCTCCCACCCCAGCCTGCTGAGGTCACCGGGTGCAGCCTTTACGATTCCACTCGGGACGTCCTTCCTTCCCTCTGAGCAGACCCTGGCACCAGGCGGGAAGCCCCATGCCTGGGCCCAGCTGTGTCTCTGAGCGGCAGTGGGAGGGGCCTTCACTGCACCACCCTGCCCTCCCGTATGGCTGCGGGTGCAGAGGGAGGAGAGCCTGCCCTGGCCTGGGTGTTTGGGGGCCTCCTCTGCAACCTGTACGGGGCTCTCAGCTCCCCTCGTGGACACTGGGTGGGTGGTCCTCGCTCAGGAGAGCCCATCCTGGCTCTGGCCGGCCGTTGGTCAGGGTCAGGTGGGTCCCAGGCGGGAGGCTGACATTGGCCTGGCCCGTGCCCCCCAGGTGCTGCGGATTGGCCTGCTGGGCTGCAATGCCACCCGCGAGAATGTGGACCGCGTGATGGAGGCCCTGGGGGCGGCCTTGCAGCACTGCCCCAAGAACAAGCTGTGACCTGCCTGCTGGCACACACCCGGCCCATGCCCACCCCGAGGGATCAGGAGGATCAGGAGCAAGCAGACCCTGCAAGGTCCCCCAGGCCTGGGGACAGGAAAGCCACGGACCCAGCCCGGGAGGCAGAACCAGGCAGCCCTTTTCCCTCCAGTGGCACCTCCTGGAAACAGTCCACTTGGGCGCAGGACCCAGTGCCTTCCAAATGAGCGGCAGTTCCCCGGCCGTGAGCCTCCCGGGAATGTTTAATAAAAGGCCTGGCCACCTTTCCTCACTGTGTGGGATGGTCTGTGAAAGAGTCTGACAGGAGAGCATCTCTGCTCTTTGAGCTGCCTGATTGTGGACTTTAGGGGGACACTCCTCATCCGAGCCCACAGGGCAGGTCCTCTCCCGGAGGGGGTGCTGCCACCACACTCTAGCCCCAGATGTCACACCCCCAAACGTCCTCACGCACCACCTCCAGGCGAACCCACACGGCCCACAGGCCTGGTTGGAGACCCCTCTCACGGACAAGGGCACCTGCGTGCTCGAGAGCACACAGCCAGGACCTGAGCCCATGACACGTGGAAGCCTCCAATGGAAGGTCCCCTATGCTCCCATCCAGCCAGTGCCCACCCCTGGACTGCCTGGCCTCTGTGGCCATAGATCAGCCTGGCACATTTGAATTTATTTATTTATTTATTTATTTACTTACTTACTTATGTATTTGCTTTGAGACAGAGTTTCACTCTTGTGGCCCAGGCTGGAGTGCAGTGGCACGATCTCAGCTCACTACAACCTCCGCCTCCCAGATTCAAGCGATTCTCCTACCTCAGCCTCTGGATTAGCTGGGACGACAGGCGCGCACCACCATGCCCAGCTAATTTTTGTATCATTTAGTACAGATGGGGTTTCACCATGTTGGCCAGGCTGGTCTCCATCGAACTCCTGACCTCAAGTGATCCACCTGCCTCGGCCTCCCAAAGTGCTGGGATTACATGCGTGAGCTGCCGTGCCTGGCCATAGTTAAATTTCGTGGTCAGGGGAACACATGGCAGGTCCTCCACTGTGCCAGCTTCTTTCACTTACAGTTTTTGACACTCACATGTGCCGTTGTGGGTGCCGGTGTGTCTGTTGCTGAGTGTCGTCCCCTCATATGGACGTGCCATTGTGGGTGCTGGTGTGTCTGTTGCTGAGTGTCCTCCCCCGGTATGGACGTGCCGTTGTGGGTGCCGGTGTGTCTGTTGCTGAGTGCCGTCCCATGGTGTGGACACATCACGATTTGTTGGTTCATCGCCATAGCTGAGCATTTGGGTTATTTCTATTTTGGGGTTGTTATGAATACGGCGGTAGTGAAACTCTTACTCAGGTCTTCACGTGGCCGTATATTTTCATTTTTCTTGGATAAATAACTAGGAGTGGAATTGCAGGGTCGTACGATGGGCTTAACCTTACACGAGACTGCCACGAAATTCTCCGAAGTGGCTCTTCCGTGCTTCATTCCGGCAGCTGCGCACGAGCATGCGGGGTGCTCCTCATCCTCACCCACACCGGCGTTGTCCTTGTTTGCTGGGGGGTGTAAAATCGGGTCTGATTTGGTTTTACTTTGCATTTCCCTGATGCCTATTGATGTATTGATGTTGAGCAACTTCTCATGTGCTATCGGCCGTTTGTATATCTTCTGAAAAGTGTCAGTTCAGATATTTTGTTCATATTTAGATTTTTATCTTTTTATTGTCAATGTGTGATCATTTTGAAACATATTCTAGATACTATCAGATATGTGTGGCATGTGCATTTTCTCCTACTCTGTGGCTTACCTGTTCATTTTTTGGTGTTTTTGTTTTTTGTTTTTTGTTTTTTTGAGACAGAGCCTCACTCTGTCCAGGCTGAAGGGCAGTGGCATGATCTCGGTTCGCTGCAACCTCCACCTCCCAGGTTCAAGAGATTCTCCTGCCTCAGCCTCCCTTGTAGCTGGGATAACAGGCACACACCACCACACCCGGCTAATTTTTGTATTTTTTTGTAGAGACGAGGTTTTGCCATGTTGGCCAGGCTGGTCTCAAACTCCTGACTTCAAGTGATCCACTCACCTCAGCCTCCCAAAGTGCTGGAATTACAGGCGTGAGCCCCCATACCCAGCTTACCTATTCATTTTCTTAATTGTGCCTTTCAAAGAGCAGGTATTTTCAATTTTGGAGAAGTCGTATTTATGAATGAGTTTTCTTCTGTGGTCTGAGCTGTCTGTATCTTGTCTAAAAACCTTTGCCTACTTTGAGGTCATGACGATATCTTCCTATTTTTCTTCTAGAAACTTTACAGTGTCAGCTTTTGTGTTTAGGTCTATGATACGCCTCATATTAATTTTGCGCACAGGATAGAAAGGGGGTCAAGGTTCATTTTTATCCACACTGATATCCCAGTTCCAGTAACATTTGTTAAACAGACTTTTCCTTTCCCCATTGAGCTGACTTGACAGCTTTGTTAAAAATCAGTTGACTGGCCGGGCGCGGTGGCTCATGCCTGTAATCCCAGCACTTTGGGAGGCCGAGACGGGTGGATCATGAGGTCAGGAGATCGAGACCATCCTGGCTAACACGGTGAAACCCCGTCTCTACTAAAAAATACAAAAAACTAGCCGGGCGAGGTGGCGGGCGCCTGTAGTCCCAGCTACTCGGGAGGCTGAGGCAGGAGAATGGCGGGAACCCGGGAGGTGGAGCTTGCAGTGAGCTGAGATCCGGCCACTGCATTCCAGCCTGGGGACAGAGCGAGACTCCGTCTCAAAAAAAAAAAAAAAAAAAAAAATCAGTTGACTACACATTCATGGGTCTATTTGCAGCCTCTCTCTTCTGTTTCATTGCATCCTGTGTCAATCCCATGCTGTTGCAAATATTGTAGCTTTATAGTAAGTCTTGAAATTAAGAGCAAGTCCTCCAATGTTTTTCTCCCTTGTAAAGGTTTTTCGTGTTCGACATCCTTTGAATTTCTGTGTACGTTTTAGACTCATGTTGTCTATCTCTTCAGAAAAGCTTGCTGAAATTTTGGTAGGAACTGCACCAAATCTATGTATCAAGTTAAGGAAAATGGAAATAAAGTATAAATTCCATTTCATAAACATAAGTTTAAGTCTTTTTAAATCACTCTCAGCCATGTTTCTAGTTTTCAATGTACAGCAAAGTGGGAGGGGGTTGTTCAAGGAAAGCCAGTAACCCAGGAACAGGAAAGCCACTGACCCAGCCCGGGAGGCAGGAGCGGGCAGCGTCCCTGGCCCCCAGTGGCCCTTCTCCCTCCAAGTGGACCCTCCTAGAAACAGTGCACTTGGGCACATGTCTTTGGTTAGATTTATTCCAAGGTGTTTGATATTTTTTATGCTGTTATAAATGGCATTTGAAAAATTTCATTTCCAGTTGTTTATTTTTAAATATATACTATCATTTTTTTCTATATTAGTCTTGTGTCTTCTGACCTTCCTAAATTCACAAGGTCTAGTAGCTTCTTTGTAGATTCCTTTGAATTATCTAAGTAGATAGTCAAACTCTCTGTGACTAATAGGGTTTTACATCTTCTGCCTTTTATGTATTTGTTCTTGCTTCATTGCGCAGCGTAGGCCACAATACAGTGCTGAATCCCGGCGGTGAGTGTGCACCTTCTCGCCTTATAGACGTGTTTAATGTCCCAACGTCAGGCTGACGTCAGCAGTCAGGCTTCTGCAGCTGCCCTGCTATCAGAGGCAGGAAGTCCCCACCTGTCCTAGTTTACGGACAGTATTTATTGCCAATAGCTGTTGTATTTTGTCAAATACCTTTTCTGCCTATAGTGAGATGATCATAAAGTTATGTTTCCTTATTCTACGGATGTGCTGTTTCGTTGACTGACCTCTTATTTTCTCGTAATATATTTGTCAGGTTTTGATAGCAAGGTTACATTGATCTTGTAAAGTGGCTTGGACAGTATTTTCCTTTATTTATCAATTAAATTTGTCTAGAATAGGGACTATTTTTTCCCGCTTATATTTTGGTACAATTATCCAGTGAAGCCGTGTGGAACAGGAACTCTATGGCAAGGATTTTTTTAAATGACATCTAATTTTTTAAAAGACATAGAGTTCTTTAGATTTTTGTCTCTCTCTTTGTGCCCGTTTTGGTAATTTGCGTTACCCAGGGCATGCTTGATTCCATCTAAGTTATTGAATGTGTTGGCATAAAATCATCCATCATATCCCTTTATTATCCTTTAATGCTTACAGGCTCTTTAATAAAATCATCCATAATATTCCTTTATTAGCCTTCAATGCTTACGGGTTCGCTAGTGATTTCCCTGTTTCATTCCTGATATTGGTAATTTATATTTTCTCTTTTTTTTCCATTATCAGTCTTGCTAGGGGGTTACTGATTTTATTCATCTCTTCAAAAAAGCAACATTTACCATCATTTTCTCAATTGTTCGCCTTCTATTGATTTCCACTCTTAGTTTTATTGTTCCTTTTATTTTACTTCCCTTGGTTTTAATTTGCTCCTCTTTTTCTAGTTTCCTATGGTAGAAGCTTAATTGATTTTAAACATTTATTTGTTTTCTAGTATGAACATTTAAAGCTAAAATTTCCCTCTGAGTGCTTTCTTCACTACAACTCCCAAATTTTGACACATGATGTTTTAGTTATCACTCAGATCAAATTTTTATTTTTATTTTTTTTTTTGAGACAGAGTCTCGCTCTGTCGCCCAGGCTGGAGTGCAGTGGCCGGATCTCAGCTCACTGCAAGCTCCACCTCCCGGGTTTACGCCATTCTCCTGCCTCAGCCTCCCGAGTGGCTGGGACTACAGGCGCCCGCCACCTCGCCGGCTAGTTTTTTGTATTTTTTAGTAGAGACGGGGTTTCACCGTGTTAGCCAGGATGGTCTCGATCTCCTGACCTCATGATCCGCCCATCTCAGCCTCCCAAAGTGCTGGGATTACAGGCTTGAGCCACTATGCCTAGCCAGATCAAAATATTTTGTAATATCCTTGTGATTTCTTCTTTGAACCACAGACTATTTAGACTTATATTGTGTAATTTCCAGATACTTGGTGGATATCCTAAATGTCTTTTTGTTTTTTATTTCAAATTTATGTCTGCTGCAGTCAGAGCTCATACTGTATATGGATTTCAGTATTTTGAAAATGTATTGAGAGTCTGTTTCATAAACTAGCGGCAGTCTTGGTGACTATCCCACGGACACTTGAGATGAACGTGTCTTCGCCATTGTCAGGGGTGAGTTTCTACAGAGATCCTTAGGTCTGCCTGGATGACAGTGTTGCTCAAGTCTTCTTTGTATCACTGTGGTTTTGTTGTTGTGTTGTTTTGTTTTGTTTGCCTGCTTTTCCTATGAAGAACTGAGAGTGAGGTGTTCAGTTCTCCCAGTGTGAATGTGGTCTTGTCTCCTTCTCCCTTTAACTCTGTGCATTCATCTTCATGATTTTGAAGGTCTGTTGTTAGGATTGTTACACCTTCTTGATGAATTGACTATTTTTATCATTGTGAAATATCGCCCCTTACCTCGGGTAATACTCTTTGTCTTAATGTTTGTGTGTTTCCTTTCCTTGGGCCACTTGTCTCTCCATACAAAAGAGACAAGCAATTTCTATTTCTTTTTAAAATTATTTTATTTTATTTATTTATTTGTTTTGACATGGAGTGTCGCTCTTGTTGCCCAGGCTGCAGGGCTTTGGTGGGATCTCGGCTCACTGCAACCTCCACCTCCCGGGTTCACGCAATTCTCCTGCCTCAGCCTCCTGAGTAGCTGGGACTACAGGCACCCACCACCACGCCCGGCTAATTTTTTGTATCCTTAGTAGAGACGGGGTTTCAAAATGTTGGCCAGGCTGGTCTCGAACTCCTGACCTCAAGTGATCCACCCACCTTGGCCTCCCAAAGTGCTGGGATTACAGACGTGAGCCACCGCGCCCGGCTCAGTTTCTATTTCTTGATGCTCTGCCCATGCGGAGGATTTTCCCTCACCACTGTCTTCTAGGAACCCTGAGCTGGGAAAGTCCATTTTGGTTTGCACTGAAAGACCAAGCCATCATATCCATGAACCAGGCTCAAGATTTTCTTCCTCGGTCATCTAGTCCCAGGGAACCCTCTCAAGGCCATATGTGTGAGGTTAAAGGAGAGTCACAGGTGCACCTAGGTGATGATAGGGTGACCCAAGCCATTGTCCATCGAACTGACTTGTTTCCACCCACACTGCTTGGCCTGGCCCTGAGGGGCCATGTCCATGTACAATGGATTGCTTTTGCACCACCACTGCCACCCTCACTTAGGACCCCATAACATTCAGCTCATGGTGGGTAACTCAGGTCGCACAGTTACTTGGTGTCCCCTGGCCAGGGGCCCAATATCACACCAAATGCTGCTTTCCAACAGTGAATACTTCTCTGCTGCAGACAATATGCTGTCATTCCAGGACTTCTCCTCCTATTTTGGGGCTTGCCAGAGATGCCACATGGTGCCCCTTTCTACTGCAGACACCATTTGCACCATGGTGGCATCGCAGTGTGAATCTGCTCAAGAACCTGCCTGTGCCCCGGCCCCACTCAGAACCAACAGCCTTCTGAGTCCCCCAGCAAATGGACATTCCCAAGTGAGGTGCATGCAGCCTCCAAAATCCAGTGAGGCCCACTGAGCCCCATGCTTGTTCTTCACAGTAGGTGGGGCAAGGTACAAAAACTTCCCCTTTACCTTGGAAGCAACGTCTCAGCACGCCCCACACCACTGAGCCTCTAAAGTCTGAATCTGTGGGCCAGACCTTGAGACTCTAAGGTTTGTCTCCCACCCTCTGGAATGAATGTGTCTCAGAAGGCATCCAAAGAACTTTGCAGTCAATCCTCTCCAGTTCTAATTAGCATGATGTCATGCTAATTAGAATACAACACAGTGAACCAGCATGATATTCTACAGACCATCCAGGTGATGAAGGCCCATTAGGCTACATCGTGACACAGAAGAGAGGGTTAACATCTGTCTGGGCCAGACCATGAACTTATAATGTTATCTCTTCCAGGTGAATGCAAACCGTGTCTGAGCCTCCCCTCCAATGCGGATTGGAAAGAATGCCTTTCTTCCAGGCCAGTGGCCACATACGAGTTCCAGAGGCCCTGCTGTCCTGTTATACTAAAGATACCACGTCTAGCACAGCACGTGGACTACAGGTTACAACTTGGTTAAGTTTGTGTAATCCACTACCATTCACCATAATCCATCTGGCTTCTACTGGGGCCATGTTGGTGAATTAAAGCTCTGAAAGTAGAACTAAATTAGTATACCCAGGAGGTGGCATGTTTTGCTGGGTTGTCTTGGCCATGAGAATAGGGATGATTTCGAAACAACCTTCCCCTTGGCCCTTCCTGCTATTACAGCTCTTACCCCTGCTATGTACAGCCACCCTGCTTCACAATCAAATGCCAAGGGAATGGCCACAGGGTGGGCCTGGCCCTTCCATTCCATTATGAATCAGGTGGGAACCATGATTCTGCCTTCCACCAGCCCCCATTCTACCGGGGGAGGAGCGATGGCATTTTGTGTCTCCTTGCGTGGGTGTCGGCTCAGGCCCTGGATCTCGCAGCCTTCAAGGGGCCTGGGCATCTCCTGCTGTGAGTGTGTGCGTCCTCTGGCAGATGGCCGGAGGTCCCTTTCAAGGAGGCTCCAGGGAGCTGCTGCTGCATGAATTGCAGGTTCCCTCCAAGAGCCTAGGGCGTGAGCTGCGGCTCAGGCACTGAGGGGTAAATGCCCCTGAGAGGTCAGAGGTGGAGAATAGGAAATGTCCAACGGGCAGGACCCATGCAGGTCATGGGCTACAGGCAGGCAGTGCTCGGTTGATGAGAGATTGTGAGGTGCGGGGGACACAGAATGGTAAGGACAGAGTGGAGGTGGCATCAGATGCCAGGAGAGGACACCTTACATCAGAGAGGGGGGATGTATTAGGAGGTTCTTGTACTGCTGTAAACAACTACCTCAACTACCTGAGACTGAGTAATGAATAAAGAGGTTTAACTGACTCGCAGTCCTGCAGGCTGTGCAGGAAACATGACTGGGAGGCCTCAGGAAACTGACAGTCAAGGTGGAAGGTGAAGGAGAAGGAGGCACATCTGACATGGCCGGAGAAGGAGGAAGAGAGCAAAAGGGGAGGGGGAGGAGCCACACACTCAAACAACCAGATCTCATGAGAACTCACTCACTATCACGAGAACAGCAAGGGAGAAATCCAGCCCCATGATCCAGTCACCTCCCACCAGGCCCCTCCTCCAACACTGGGGATTACAATTTGACATGAGATCTGTGTGGGACACAGATCCAAACCATATCAGGGGCCACTTCCACGGGGACGGGAAGAAGCAGATGGGACTAGTCCTTGGCAGGTGGGCTCATGGCTGTGTGTGCACCCTCAGTTGCCTTTAGTTTGCTCTAAGAACGAGGTAGGAGTGGGGGATGGCTGGGGAAGGGGGGTCTTTCACAGAGAATGGAGAAGACTCAAAATTATCCGTCTGCACACGAGCCTCTTCTACTTCTAGGGGAAATACTTTCCACACAGATATACAAAAAGTAGAGAGTCCCCTTTCTGCTGGGTATACCCAGCACATTCATTTTTTCAAGATCAAATATACAGCATTTCTTCTCCAAGGAATGGCACACAGTGCAGGCAGGGCCAAGCCCTCAGCTCCAGGTCTCGTGCCGAGGCTGTTTGCTTAACACCACCACATGGCTGGGTCAACATGCACTACGTGGGGTTTGGCACCTGCATCCAGGCCCTGACCCAGGGAGGAGGTGCTCCAAGAGGGCTGCCTTGCCCCACCAGGCACTGAAAGACTCTGAAAGCCCACTCCTGGGGACAAAATCCCTCCACTGTCCCCCTCAATGAGAAGCCCATTCCTTCTTCCAAATGTCCCAGGAGCCTCCCATGGTGCAGTGCAGAGTCTGTCAGGCAGCCGAGAACAGGTGGCCAAGACCAGGTGGCCCAGCTCAGCTCTCCTCGCCGCCCAGAGTCCTGGCCTTCTGGAAGATGCTCTGCATGGCAGAGATCCGGTCCTTATCCTGGATGTTGAGGACCTGGAACTACAGGCAGGGTTGCAGGGGAGAAGGGTTACAAGGACGCCTGGAGCCCACGATAAGCTTTCAGGGCCAAGAGCACAGCATGGAACAACCGGCCCTCTCTGGGCCATGCCAGGCCTGCCTGCCCCGGGTATCTGCCTGGATGGGCATCCCAGAGGCAGAGCAGGCCCAGCCTCTGCTCCTCCCTGAGCCCCTTCTCACACACGGCGTCCCTGGTGTGGGCCTACACACAGGAGGCCCCACGGGGTGCTGCTTGAAGGCTGCCTCTGGCGACCACCCCACCCTCACCCCACCCTGCCCACACAGGTCTGCTGAGAGCAGAGCATGGCCCTTGCCCCCTAATCTGCAGGCTCTGGGGTAAAAATTCTTAAGTGCTGGGCATGAGGGGAGACCCCAGGAGGCCATCAGCATCTCAACAGGCAAAGGTTTGCTAAAATAGGATAGGAGATGCCCAGCAGAGGGCAGCTACCCTGTGGCCTCACTGTGACGAGGACATGGGAGAGGGTGGCTGAGAAACCCCCAGTGTGCCCTGGAAGGAGACCGTGTTTGTTCCTGGGATGAGGGTGAGGGCCTGGCCCTGGGGGAGGAGCAGGGTGGACTCTGGGCAGGCTCAGCAGAGGCGGCAGAGCCTGGGGCACAGGGAGGGACAGTTGGTGGAGCCTCCAGGCACCTACGAGAAGTGGCCCAAGGGACACAGGGTCCCAAGGAGCATGGCTGTGGATTCTCGAGTCCAGGGAGAAAAAAACATGGTCCCTGTGGGGCCCAGGTAAGGCCACAGCCCTTCACGAGGAATGGAACTCCAGGGTGGGCAGCTGGGGCTCTGAGCATTTACCAAGTGTGAGCTGGGGGGGCAATTCTGGTGGGAAACGGAAGCAGGGTCAGACCCACTGCCCTGGTTCCAGGGAGCAGCCCCAGGCCCTGAGGGGACCCCGCATGGCCCGTGTGACCCCCAGACATCACATGTCCCCACAGATGCTCTCCATCCGAGCCCTGACCTGGCCTCAGCATTCCTGGGGCCACTGACCTGGGAGAGAGTGGGCAGGGAGCTGGGCCAGGGCTCCGCCCCCACCCTCCCACACCCCTGGGCCTGCCCAAGGCTCCCACGGCCAGCACCCACCTTGTCCAGGAGGACGTCGAAGTAGGCAGTGGCCCAGTAAGTGGGGTCACTGGCCGGCAGCTGCAGGAGTGCCTTGAGCCCGGAGCCGATGCGCGGCGGGGGGCTGCGGCCCAGGTGGGTGGCGTGGATGCGCAGGGCCGCCTCGGGCTGGCTGGCGAAGTCCTCCACACGCTCGTAGATGGCGCCGAGGTCCAGGCCGCTGCCCTGCAGCAGGTTGCGCTGAGGGTGGAGGAAGTGGGGCAGCTTCCGCGTGGCCAGGCAACAGAGCAGCACCACCAGCAGGCGGTACACGGCGCCCTGCAGCTCTGCCCAGTCCTCGGGCACTGGGAAGAGCACGGAGGCCCACAGCAGCACCGTCTGCAGGACAGCGGGGTCATCCCTGGCCTCCTGTCCCACCTGGCCTACGCTGCACTCCCACCACCCTCACCCTGGCTGCCCCTCCCTGCTCCCACCCGCACCTCTCCCTACCCTGCGCCCTCCCCTCCATGTCCCAGTCGTCTCAGTCGGAGTCCCAGGCCCCTCCCACCCGCTGCCCCCAGCCTGCTGGCTCCCGAAGGCATGAACCCCCTCTCTCTCCTCCCTTGCCTGGCTCTGGCCCTGGCACCCTACCCTAGCTCCTCCTTTCACCCCCCAGGACCTCCCTTGGGGGTCTCTGCAGCTTCCAGCATCCTCTGGGCCTTTCTCTCCTTCCCTTCGCCCCTTTGAGCTCCTACTCACCCCCTACAGCCCAACCCAACAGGCCCCATGGCATTGTCACAGTCCTAGTCTGTGTGCTCACGACCCCTGGCCTGAACCACAGACATGGGCTGCCTGTGGCAGCCCCAGAGACCCTTCCCCTCCAACCTGCCCCAGGCCCTGTCCCACAGTGGCTTTTCAAACCCTCTTCTTCCACGGCCCCCTCACCCTGCAGTTGAGTTTGGGGCTTCAGAACCACCACGCATCCGGCCTCAAGGGGAGCTGGAAGCTCCAGGTCAGGGGGAGGCCTGAGAGGGCGTGGCCAGAGATCATCTGGGGACTCCCAACACCAGAAGGGGCACCTCTCCCTCAACACTGAGCCAGGTGGAGGGGCCAGCCCCATCTGTGGAGCGGTGCCCGGCCAGCCACGCACTCCAGGGAGCGGCCAGCCGAGCAGACACCCCAAGACAGCACAGCACCTGCTTCCTCGGGGTTGGGGTGGGTTGGAGTCCCTGGCCCCTGCCTGTTCCTTGTTCTTCTCAGCATTTGACATTACAAAGCCCCAGGACAGAGTTCTGCAGAATGTCACTGTGGCCCAGGAAGCAGAGAGAGGGGTGTGCCTGGGCTCTGCTGGGAACCCCCAGAGGGAGGTGTCCCAGCCGGGTGACATTCCCAGACACTGGGAGGAGGCTTGCTGGGCGGGAACACTGGGCTCTGTGAGGCCCCACCCTGAGGTTCTACCCAACAGTGTCCCAGGGCCAGGAGGGCTGCCAAGGTCACGGCCCAGGGATGGCGAAGGCCAGCCTGCGGCACCACGGCTCCTGTGGCCACGTTCCCATGACCCCCATGAGCCACGGCCTCACCTCAGAACCTGGACGGGCCCTCAGAATCCCCCCAACTCCGACTCAGGGCTCACACCAGCTGCCCGCCAGTCAGGGCTGGCAGGAGGGACTCGCCTGGGTGCACCTACTCCTGGGCCCTGCTGACAGACAATCCCCTGAGTCCCGCCCTGGGTACCTTCAGGTGGCCAAAGGTCAGGCCGTCAGTCCGGCCACCGTCTCGCCAGCTCTCGTGGTTGACCCGGTCGAGGATGGAGAGGCTGTCCAGGCGATGGCCCTGCAGGGAGCCCAGCTCCCCCAGCAGCCTGGTGAGCAGGTAGTCAGTGGAGGTCCTGGGGCCCAGAGAGATGCACTGGGTCAGCCCCCGCCACTGTTGGCCCCCAGCATGGGGAGCTCCTGAGCCCCGGAGGTTCAGGCCCTGGCCAGGGTCATGCTGTGCTGTGTCTGCCGGTGGGACCCAGCCTGGACCCCAGGCTTCTCGGGAGCTGCGGTCATCGGCTGTGCAGTGTGCACGCCTGCTTTTCATGGAGATTCCCTGGCCCTGAATACAGAGGGAGATTGGAGCCTCCAGGCCAGCCCGGCCCTTTGTGTAGACAGGAAGGTGCCTCTCAGACCTGCCCAGGTTGGAACCACCCAGCCCGGGGGTGTGACAGCTCCACCCACGGCCCCTTCAGGAAGCCCAGGGCGGCAGCCTCCAGTGGTGGCCACATGATGGGCTCAGAATCTCTGCTCCACTCCCCAGCCCCGCCCATGCCCATAGCTCAGAGCAGCTCACACCAGACGACTTGCTGTGCGCATGCTGGATGGGCTGAGGTGGTCGAGCTTTGGCACCGCACCCTCATGGGCCCCCCCTTCACGGAGCCACAACAGAGGACAGCCGTGTGCCCAGTGTCTTCCCCAAGTCTATGGGACATGGAGCACCAAAAATGTCATTTTCCCATTTAATTGCAAAAATGACTCTGCCCAGCCAGCCCTTTCCCTTCCTTGGCAGGCGGACAGGCGGACAGGTGGACAGGCGGACAGGTAGTTATTCCACAAGCCTGGACACCGCCCCTGCCTTGTGCGACGGGTCAGCGGGAATGCAGGGCAGGTGACGGGCGCTCCGCCGAGCCTTTCCTTTTTGGGGAAAACCACAGGAGGGGCATGACCAGCTTTGTAAAGTCCCCCACTGACGAGCGTGGATTCAACCATCCTTCCAGCAAGTGAGGGGGTGAGAGCCACCCCGAGGGGCTGTTGCAGCGGTGTCAGATCTGGATGGGGGTGCGGTCCCTGGCCATTGGCTAGGGGTCTCCAAGGGAGCTCAGCCTCTGCCCAGTGCCCCTTTCCTTCCTCTCACAGACAGCAATGTGGACGCACCCCCATTGTGTGGGGACCCTCTCAGCTTCTCTGGGAACCCTCCTGCCTGGACAGGTTGCCTGACCTCTCAGCTATTTTCCTGCCCCAAGCAAAAGCTGGGTAGTGGATGGTCCCATCTAGGGCAGCCGTCCACAATTCCAGGTCTCTCATCACCCAGCGTCAGATGCCACCAGGCCCCTTTCCACTTGGGAGAGGACACATCTCCACCCTCGCTACAGCCAGAGACCCCAGTAATCTCAGTGGAACACACGTGCCCATGGGGGCAGAGGCAGATGGAGGACCCTGCAGATGCTCCTGGCTGGGGCCAGGGGAGCATGGGAGCAGTGGCCCCTTCCTGCCCACTCCCCAGGAACCTTGCGACTGGGAGGGTGCGCCTACCTCCAGAGCTGGGTGCTGGCCGGCACCAGGTCCACCCCTTGGCTGAGGATCCTTCTCAAGCTGCCCTCAGGGAACCCAGGCATCTGCTGGGCCCCCTCCAGGGCAGGCGCCCCAAGCTTCCTTCTCACCACGGGCACCACGCGGAAGTTGATTGTTCTCCAGCCGCTGGACACCAGCAAGGACAGGTGGAGCTGCTCCTCCCTCAGGCTGGCCGCATTCAGCGAACCTGCAAAGACCCAAGTCACGCCCTCCTCCTCGACCTGCCTCACCCGCCCAGGACACTCCACAGCCCTCCTCCTGCTGCCAACTTGGCTCCTGCCCCTCATCACCTCTCCCCTGCAGCCCTCTCTGCTGGCCCCCACCTGCAGGCTGCAGCATCCCAACCCCAGACACCTGCATCCCTGGACCTCAGCCGAGTGAGGAGCTGGCCACCATGCCTGCCCACTGGTGACCGTCCTCGGCACAACTGTCAGCTCAGCGACCTGCAGCATCAGTGATGACAGCAGCGTCCGACGTGAGGTTTTCCTTTGCCAGGCACTGCCCTCACCCCGTACCCCAGGACCACGCCTGCTGTGCCTTCCCAGGCCTTCCTAAGCCTGCTCGCTCTGCCCCAGCCCTGGGACCAAAGTCCCAGCCCTCAGCTAGCCCCCTGCCTTCTGACGATGGCCCTGGCGTCTCTGCTGCCTTCTCTGCGGGGAAGAAGGCAGCAGCAGTCCAGGCTGGGGCCACAGGGCTCCCACTCCAGAACTGGAGAGTGTGGAGCGAGGCTAGGCCTTTCCTCCCCAGAACTCGCCTCCTCCTCCCCATGCCCCCTACCCCTGCCCCTGGAAGCTTCCCTGAGAGCCCCTGCCACTCAAATCAACTGCATGCACAGGAACCCCATGTTGGACCCAGCTAGGGCACCAGTCTACATGATGAGGGCAGCTGGGGCAGGAGGGACAGGCCCAGGCCGGGGCTCAGTTCCCATGGAGAGAAGAGGCGGCGGCGGCCGCCAGTCGTGGGGAGCCAGCTTGGCCACCCGTGTTTCTGGGCTGCCCAGGCTCACAGTGAGAGCTCAGCCACTCTTCCTGACCAGGTCTGGATCCTACGCTTCCCAGAGAGCCCTTGCCCGAGAGCCCCATGGCCTCTGTCACCCCACAGGGGGCACATTCTGGCCAAGAAGTTTCCCACTCCCTTCCCTGCTCAGACCCCACCCGGGGCCCAGCCCAGTGCCCACTTCCCTAACATGGAGCCCAGAGCCCCCGGAGGGCCCGTTCCAGGGTGTAATGGGGCTAGGGCTGTGGGCATTCTGGTGAATCCAGGGGCCCTCTGACCTCTGCCTCAGTCACCCAGTCCCCCCAAAACAAAGTAATACCTGAGAATGAAGAGGGTGAGGTGTCACTCGGGGTGACTGCAGACACCCGCACGGCCCCCGCCCAACACTGGCCCAGGCGCCAGGGGAGAGGCCGCCCCTCCCCTCCCCAGCACTGTCCAGCCGGGGGGCCCAGGTCACAGGGAGCTGAGCCCAGGCGGAATGCTGGCGTGTCCCCAAGGGAATCTTGGCCTGTGCCTTGGGAAAGGTCCCCACCATAAGTGAGCATGGGGCCTGCCTTCCTACCATCCCACTGCCCCAGGGCCCTCCCGGAGGAAGCCTGGTGCTGGCTGTGTGGGACCTCAGCACCCACAGTCTCCCGTGGGGCAGTTCTGGGGACACCTCTGGGACCCACCTCAGGCAACCCTGGCTCTGCTGCCTGGGCAACCCATCCCACAGGGGCCTCAGTTCCCATCAATGAAAGAGAAGGAGGGCCCCCCCAGTGCAGCATTTGAGGTGCCTGCCATTCAGAGCCGCCTCTAGTGGCCACACACCGCATCTGCCGTGGGCCACACACGCTCGCTGCCCGTGACCTGGCAGCTTGGAAGGCAGCCACAACTGCACCAGCCCAGCCACAGGCCACAGCCCTGGGCTGGTCTCACCGGTTCCCAGGGTGGGGGCAGCCTGACCCCTGTCACCCAGGCTGCGACTTCCCTTTTAAGGTAAGTGTCAGGAAACGATGCCTGGAATTTCCCCGCAGGCCCAGCCCAGCGCAGCTTCAGGGGCCGTGGGCGCGGCCTGCAGTATCGGGTCGGCATTCTCAGAGCGCACTCTGGGGGTGTGAGGAGCCTGGCAGCCTAGACTTAATCCTAACGACTCAGGGCCTGGCACAGCCTCCTGCTCACGCCAACGGGTGGGCCTGTCTCACAGGTGGGGACAGGGCCCGGTGAGGTCGGCAAGAAGATAGAAATACCCACCCCACAGCCTGCATGATTAGAGGCTCAGAAGATGCCGGGGCAGGAAGTCTGAGGGGCTGGGGGCAGGGTGAGGGCTGGCTGGGAGCACAGAAGCTGACCCCCCAGAGGTCAGGTCAGTCACTCATCCCAGGGCACCAGACAGGTCTGGGGAGGGCTTCTGTTAGAATCCACCCTCCTGGCCTTCCAGCATGCAGACTGGAGGTCTGGCTGTGTGCGGCGGCGGCAGCACACCCTTCCCCAGAACTCAGAGAAGGTGCCCCTGCCTCCAGGCAGGCCCCAGCACTGGGCAGCCCCAAGCAGGTCACGGCCTCTCGCAAAGGTGAGCTGACCCCACCCGCTGACCTCACGAAGGACATGAGGGTCAGATGAATACCAGGGAGGTGACTCGAGGCAACAAAGCCCTGTGAGGACTGTGGTGACTCATATTGGACAAATTCTGTTCCAGTCCCCAGTTCCCTTCCAGGACAACCTGATCCCCCGAGGATGGCTGCACTACTCAGGGTCCCCATCATCCTGGCCCCTGCACAGGCCAAGTCCTGTTCTCCCAGCCACCCTCACCGTCCAGGCAGCTCCTGCTGAAGGAGCCCTGGGCTCAGACTCGCCCTGGATCATATCAACAGGGCCCCAAAGGTTGGGCCAGGGGCGGTGGCTCACACCTGTAATCCCAGCAGTTTGAGAGGCCCAGGTGGGCGGATCACCTGAGGTCAGAAGTTCAAGACCACCCTGGCCAACATGGTGAAACCCCGTCTCTACTAAAAATACAAAAATTAGCTGGGCGTGGTGGCCCATGCCTGTAATCCCAGCTACTCGGGAGGCTGAGGCAGGAGAATCGCTTGAAGCCGGGAGGCGGAGGTTGCAGTGAGCCAAGATCGCACCACGGCACTCCAGCCTGGGCGACAGAGTAAGACTTGGTCTCAAAAACAAACAAACAAACAAACAAAAAGATCCCAGAGGAGAGACTGAGGCCAGCCCCTGGTCCATGTGGAAGCCCAGCCTCAGAGCCCACTTGGGGTTCAGGACACCAATAGGCAACTCAGCCACAAGCTGATAAGACATACACACACACATGCACATGTATTCATACCCCTGCACTCATGTGCACGCAGGCAGGCACACACACACCCCTCCCACCTGGTGCAACATGACCAGACACTGGAAGTGGGCGTGGGACGGCCTCGAGGATCCTTGAGGTCACAGGCTGTGACAGGCAGCAGAGCCACCGGCCTGGAGCCGTGTGAAGGACCCTCCTGCAAATCCACCAGCAAAGCAGCTGCCCCGGACTCCAGCCACTGGACGAACGGCAGCCATGGAAACCGCCGTGCAAACACACAAGACACGGAACACATCGTCTGTCGTTAGAGGCGTTTGGAGCTGGAAGACCTAAGTGAGGTCCCCCGACTTCTGTGCCCCAAGACGCTGTTCACACTTGCACAGTGTCACACACTTGCACAGTGTCACGCACGTGCACACACGCCTGTGCATGCAGTCACACACAGAGGACAGCTGCCACCCTGTGTGCACGTACATGGCAATCACACACATGTGCACTCATACACTTGCATGCAGAAACCCACAGAGTGGGCAGGTACAGCCCTGTGAGCACCCACACAGCAGCCCGTCGGTACACACAGATACACGTGCAGTGGGCTGTGCCTGTACCTGGCCTGATGAGACTGTGGTGCTTGCAGTGTACGATGGCTGCCACCAGCAAGTCTTTGAGGACACACAGGACCTTGCTGGGCACAATGTGTCCACGGCACTTGGCATCACCCTCCGAGGAGGCAGTGAAGATATCGTCGGTGGTCCACCGCTCCAGGCCAGCCCCTTCCCTGGGCACACCCAGTCGGCATAATTCAGGGCCATCCTCCGGCTGGGTGGCCTCTGGTTCCTCAATCAGTAGAGCCTCGGCATCCACCCACAGGGGCACCTCCATGTCCAGCGGGTCCTCAGAGGAGCGCAAGGCGAACTGGAAGGCCTCCAGGCCGCGGGAGTAGTCCACGATGAAGCGGGGGTCCAGGGCATGCACGCGCTCCAGCACCGTGAGCAGCACATTCTCTGCGCGCTGGAAGTCCTGGGCACGCTGCGCCTCCCGCGACCGGATGGCCTGCAGGTAGTGGTGCCACAGGGGCACCTGCACGGCCATGGCTGAGGTGGGGACAGCAGGGGCAGGCATCCTTTCAACGGTGGCAGGTGAGGGCCAATGGCCCCTGAGGAGGGCTCCGCAGGCCGGCTGTGCAGATGGGCTGGGAGGAGGCACCTGCCCAGGTAAGCAGCAGGTCTGCAGGTGGGGCCTCAGCTCCCACAGAGCAGAATTCCGGAGTGACGGCACAGTGCGGCAGGTTAAATAGCTGAACTATTTAAGGCCTTTGAAGTGGAGGTGAGTCAGTCCCCAGCAATCGGGAATGTCACAGGGGCCGTGCAGGGCAGGCGGAGGCTGGGCTTGGTTACCCTCCTCCCTCCCATCAGAAGAGCTCTCACATCTTAGGCCCAGGCCCCCAGGCTTGGGGTCCCTGGAGAAATCCTGCCGTGGACTGTGCCATCCCTGGGAGGGGAGGCCTGTGTGTATTCCTGATGGGCCTCCTTCCACCCTCCTGCCCACAGCCCAGGGGCCAGGTCTCTGGATCAGGCCTCCCTGCCCCAGCCTCCCTGCCAGGTTGAAGGGAACACAAGGCGCCCCATGGCTCAGTGAGAAAGGGGAGGCAGGGCGGTGGCTGCCCAGACCCCGCTGTGGGGGAGCCCCGGACTCTCTAAGGCTGCCTGGAAGGCGGGGAACCTGGAGGCTGCGTCTCTGCAATGTTCCCCTCAGACACCTGTGCCCAGCTTAAAGGAAGACGCCTCAAACGTGCACAGGTCACAGCCCTGGCGTGGCTCCTGCCTCTGCCCCAGCTGTGTGTCCAGCCATCTGGGCCCCGGACCCCTGGGCTACCAGTCCCCACCCCACCCCACCCTGTCCAGCCTCCAGTCTGAGAGGAGCTGGCACCCACCTAGCCTGGGAACTGGAGCTCGTCTGGTTCTGGAGAGAAGCAGTCTCCGTGGCTCCACCTCACTCAGGTGGAGAACTTCGCCCCACCATCCCCCTCCAGCACCTGCGCCAGGCACCCTGCCCGCCCCGCCCCTCCCTGCGCAGGGCCATGCAAGTCCCAACCAGCAGGGAGCCGCCCCACCGACCCTTGGCCCTGCCAGCTGGCCGGGTGCGCTGGGTGCTCAGCCGCAGGGGTGTCTGCGACCCGTGGCCCTGCCAGCTGGCCGGGTGTGCTGGGTGCTCAGCCGCAGGGGTGTCTGCAAACAGCGAACATGGAGATGGCCCCACTCGGCGTCGTGGAGATGCTGCCCCTGTGGCCACCGCACATGGGCCTCTCACCCTCCCGGGCAGCTGCACCTGAGTCAGAGCTGTGGGCAGAATCAGGACCCCGGGGGGTGGGGCAGGGGCAACAGCCACTCACTTCCTGGTGCTTGAAAGCCCCTGTGAGGGGCTGCAGCCCAGTGAGTGGGTCTCTGCTTCCACGCCTCCCAGGACAGGGAGCTCACCCCCTCACAGGGTAGCCCACGGTCAAGCAAGAGACAGATATCCCTCCTCCACACTGGCCCACTCCTGTTCGCTGGAGTTGGCTAGAGCATGTGTCCCCCTCCCCAGGGCAGCTGTTCAGGTTCAAGGGCCCATTTGTCCTAGGCCCTCACCTACGGCCTGCCTAGGTCCCCACACACAGCCATGTGCCATAGTCCTCCATCTCCACAGGACCTGGCCTGCAGGGAGGTGAACGATGACACCTTCAGTGTCCCAGCTCCTCCTTCCCAGGAACCTCCCAGTGTTCTGAATTCATCCAGGAGACCCCCGACCCCACCCCAACCTACCCAAAGTGCCCAGAGGCTCTGAGCCATGGGAAAGGCTGGCTCCTCAGCCCCCAAGCTGCTCCCTCCAGTGGCCACAGAGCAGGGCCCTTCTCCCTCAGGGACAGCCCCCAGGCTTTGCATCCTCTTTTGCCCCTGAAGCCCCCTCTCCACTGCTGTCAACACCAAGGGCCCAAGACCAGGCCCCCCTCCCCTCCCCTCCCCTCTCCTCGGCAGGGGGTTCCACCCGGCTGTCCCCCTTGTCAGTCCCGGCTGACACCCTGTCCTGTCCTTCACTGGCTCTGGCCTCCTGGCTCCCACCAGTTCCTGAGCTGAACCCAGCTGGTTGCCCCAAGGGACTCTGCTCTCTCCACCTGTGCCCCAGCTGAGGTCAGAGCCTCCGATGGGCCAGGCCCCATCCTTGCCCCTTGGCCCCTCTGGCGGGTGGCGAATGACATGGTGAGTTTCCTGTGGCTGGAATGGTGTCACACTCCTCGGTGTACCCTAGAGCCGGGCACGATGCCTGGCACACAGGAGCATGTGGACCACAGCAGGGAACTGTGGGCAAGCAATGGTCCCTGGGAAGCTGTACCCGTGCGAGAGACAGGAGAGCCGCTGCTGACGGAGGGGATGCGGGCGCTCGCCCCGGACGGCTGGGCAGCTTTGACCACAAAGGGCCAAGTGCTCCAGAGGCCTGCAGGCAACCACTAGCCACAGTGCACCCAGGACTCCAACTCTGACCCCAGGAGGGCAGCACGGTGAGGGTGGGGAGGGTCAGAGAGACCAGACGTGCCATGGGGCCTTGGCAACTCAAGAAGGGGTTCCTTGGCACCCGTGGCAACCGCAAATGCTCAGATGGGTGTTGATTGAGTCTCCCAGCAGAGCTCAAGGCCACAGCATGGATCCTGTATTTCAGGAAGTCCCAGATGTGCTGGGAGAGGCGGGGTGGGAAGGACACATTCCTGCCTGAACAGAGTCCCGGGGCTGAAGCTAGGGAAGCACCAGGGGCACACCCTGAGCTGTGGAGGCTCCACGCAGCTGCAGCCCACAGCGGGCGTGTTTCCGGGGCTGTGACAGACCACAGCGGAGGTAAATGACAGAAGCGAATTCTCACAGCTCTGGAGGCAGACGTCCAAGGGCGCGGTGTTGCATGGCCGAGTTCCCTCCGGAGGCTCCAGGGAAGCGCAGCTCCCGCCTCGCCCAGCTCCGGTGCAGCCGCGTTCCTTGACCACGTCTCTCCATCTGTGCTGCCTCCGTCCTCACGTGATCCTCTCCTATGGGCAGCTGTGCTCTCTCTTTCTGCTTCTCTTACAAGGACACTGGGGAGAACATTTAGGGCCACTGGGCTGTCCCAGATAATCTCCTCATCCCACAGGTCTCAATGCACCCACAGTTCAGTCTGTTACCGCGTAAGGCCACACTCTCCCCTGTGCACAGGTTCTGGGGACTAGGAGGTGGCCGTTCCTCAGCCAGCCACCGTCAGCAGCCCCCACACGACCACATGCCAGGAGCCCAGCCGAGAGACGCTGCCTGCAGGGACCTATGTTCGTTGCCCCTCCCCTAGCCCAGCCACCCGTTCGGGAACAGTGGACACAGCTCTGTGCAGCCTCAGGGACAGGGATGCAAAAGCAACCAAGACGGGAGTCTCCAGCAGAGGTCTACGCCAGCCACCAACGCCGGCAGTACTCCGGGACGGAGACCCTTCTGCGTCGGGCCCTTCTCTCCAGGACGCTGTGGTCCGATTCAGCCAAGGTGCCCGGAGTACCTGCCAGGCCTGCTCAGGCTCAGGTGCGGATGCAGAAAAGTCAGACTTGAGCGGATGAGCTTGGCACCATTGTGCGACCTGAGCAAGTCGCTGCCCCGCCTGGGCTCCAGGTCCTCAATGGACAGTGAAGAATCCACAGGAGACAGGCTCTCAGACAGAATCCAGCCGCCCAGAGACCAGACGCCCTTTATGCAGACACCTCTGCGGGGAAGCAGTTTCTGCGCTGACATGGCCCGTCTGGGCTTCAGGATAAAGCAGCGATGCTCACCACGTGGCACAAACCCACGTCCTGACTCCCAGACCACACGCCCGGCCCCCGCGGCCTCCCCTACTCCCAGACCACACGCCCAGACCCCGCGGCCTCCCCTACTCCCAGACCACACGCCCGGCCCCCGCGGCCTCCCCTACTCCCAGACCACACGCCCGGACCCTGCGGCCTCCTCTACTCCCAGACCACACGCCCGGACCCTGCGGCCTCCTCTTCATGGCCTAACTGCATCAGGGTGACGAATAAAATGCAGGATGCCCAGTTGTTAGGATTAATCTGAAGTTCAAATCTAACTTGCATGGCACACAAACATTTATTGTTGTTGATCTGGAGTTGGAATGTAACAGGGATCCCTGTATTTCCACTGTAAGCCTGGAAGCCCCCCTCAGAGCAGCTCTGAGCGGTAGGGGTGAACGCCTGCTGGGAGGAGCAAAGCAAAGAAGGGACGGTTGCCTCTGATGCATCGCCCATGCTGAGAAGGTCAGGGCCGTAGCTGCTGTCAGCAACACCCATGCTGAGAAGGTCAGGGCTTCCCGTCCTGCTCTGGCCTCTGTAGCCCCCACCTACTGGGGCAGGACAACACCAAGAGCCACTCTGGGCCTCAGCTCGAGTCCCCTGTGGAATGGGCAGGTACTCAAGGTGAAAGTTCTGAGGAAGCGCAGGGGCTGGGCCGCTTTAGGGAATGGGAGTAGCCCTGTTGGGCTGCAGGAACGGGGAGGTGAAGCCGGGTGTGAGGCCTGGGCTGGGCGGGTGATGGGGGCTGCCTTAGAGAGCCTGTCCAGCCCCCGCCCACCAAGCCAGCCTGTCCTGGGGAAGGCAGGTGTCCGTGGTCACCCCCAGGGAGGTGAGGAAGGAGCTGGCAAATTGAAAATAACTGCTGGGAGAAGCAAGTCCTCCTGCCGAAGCCAGCCCAGCCCCACCAGGGCACCCCGTGTGGCCCTGGGCCGAGCCGTGCCGTGCTTGTTCCCTGGGATTGAGGAGCCCAAGTCATGGAGTGAAACCGACTGGACGGAAAGGACGAGGCCGGAGGAGGCGGCAGCTCCAGGAGCATCCCCCGTGGAATCCCAGGTGGCTCCAGCTGGGACTTCACGGCAGGACCCATGGGATGCTCAGGCCATGGGAAGGTTCGGCAGACCTCACTTCTCCAGGGATCCCCCACCTGCCTGGGGCTCCCCTGGAACCCTTGTCTGGCCCAGGGAAAGACTGGGTAGGAATGACAACCACAAAGTGGCAAAGGCTTGCAGAGAAGGGAGGCGAGGCCCCGGGAGGAGGAGGAAATCCCGCCCCACCCGACATGACCGTGTCCAGCGCCCTGCCTGGCTTCACTCAGGATGGTGTTTTCCCAGTAGAGACCACAGGAAGAGACCGCCTGCCCCCACACACGCCCTTTCTCACTCAGCCGTCCCTCACCCTCCTCACCCTCTGCCTGCCCCTGCAGTCCCCTGGTGCATCTAAGCAGCTGCCCGCTCAGGCCCAGGCTCATCTGAGTCACTCACCATCCCTGTTAGCGGACTGCAGACTGTGCCTCAGCCCACAGCACCCACGGCACCCGGTGCAAAGAGCCCCTGAGGGTGTGAAGCCTTCTCAGTCCCTGACAATTTCTTGAAGGCCTCCTCCACCAGGTTATAGGACGGGAGCATTTTTGCAGAGCTCAGGAATTAAGTCCTAACCCTTCCTCCACCCTTGGCCCACAGGCTGTCCTTCCCACCACTGCCCAGAGGGAACACCGCGGCCTGCAGTCTGCTTCTCAGAGAAGGAGGTATCTGCAGGCATCCCCCCATGCTGTCCTCCCTCCTCTGGGGCAGAGGGAGGGTGTGGATGCTGTGCAGTGGGAGCGCAGTGGGTAGCAGGCAGGAAGCCCGCACCTCAGGGAGCTCTGGTGTACACACACAGCCTGCCTTGCCCTGTGGCTCCTACACGCAGGGGAGCAGGGGCTGGGGGAGGAAGGAGGTGATGGGCAGTTAAGCCCCAGGTGGACAGAGAGGGCTGGGGTGTGCTCAGCTGGGGAGCAGTCAGCTGTGTGGTGGGGTGGGTGGGGTGGGGTGGGGAGATGCACCTGTGGGTCATGGGCCGGGGGCTACTTTGGACCACCCTGAGGAGCTGAGCTACCTGGGGCTGAGGGTGGGCTAATCCCTCACCTGGAAAAGCCAGTGGGGAGCAGATGTTAGAGCAGACTCATTTTTCTGAGGCAGGAAGGAAGCTGGAGGCAGGCTCAGCCCAGGACAGGGGGTGGGCAGGGGCCCCGGGAAGAGGGAAGCTCGACGGCACAGGGTGGGTGGAGAGCCGTGTGAGAGAGGGGAAGGGGGTGTTCTCTCAGGCCTGGGGGGCATGGAGACCACCCACCTGGGCACACGGGGCCACCAGCTCCGTCTGCCCAGGGCTCCAGCCCCCAGCTCCCCTGGAACGCGCACCCAGGTGGGGGATCCTCTAGGTCTCTCCAGGTGCTGGCCACTGTGGGTTTTGTTTTGCTTGCTGGTTGGAGTTTTAGTTTTTTACGTTTTGGTAAATAAACGTAACTTTTACCGTCTTAACCACCTGTCAGTGTGCAGCTCAGCGCCGTTAAGAACGTTCACGTTGGCCGGGCGCGGTGGCTCAAGCCTGTAATCCCAGCACTTTGGGAGGCCGAGACGGGCGGATCACAAGGTCAGGAGATCGAGACCTAGCTGGGCAAGGTGGCAGGTGCCTGTAGTCCCAGCTACTCGGGAGGCTGAGGCAGGAGAATGGTGTAAACCAGGGAGGCGGAGCTTGCAGTGAGCTGAGATCTGGCCACTGCACTCCAGCCTGGGCGACACAGCGAGACTCCATCTCAAAAAAAAAAAAAATACAAAAAAAAGAACGTTCATGTTGTGATGTGGCCATTGTCACCATCAGTCTCCAGAGCTCGTCTCATCTTCCAAGCTGAGACCCTGTCCCCATCCCACACTGACTCCTGCCCCTCCCCCATCCCCTGGCTCTCACCATTCTACCTTCCGTTTCTAGGGCTTGCAGCACTCCTGGGACCTCGGGTAAGCGTTGGCCTTAGCACTCACTTATTTCACTTGGCATTATGTCCTCGGGGGCTTCCAGATTGTGGCATGTGTGAGAATTTCCTTCCTTTTAAAGGTGGAGTAATATTCCACGGTGGGGATGGACCCCATTTTGTGTATCCAGTCATGTGTGAACAGACACCTGGGCTCCTTCCACCATCAGCTGCAGTGCAGATGCTGCTGTGAACACAGGGGTACAAACATCTCTTTGAGTCTCTGCTTTCAGTTCCTTGGGGTATACGCCCAGAAGTAGGTTCCTAGATCACATGGGAACTCTGTTTAATTTTCTGAGGATCTGTCACACCGTTCCCACTGCAGTGCACAAGATCCCTGGCTTCTCCACGTCCTACCCGGCACTCATCCTCCGCTTTCTCGGTAAGAGCTATCCCAGGGGCTGTGAAGTGCTGACGTGCTGTGGTTTTGATTTGCGTTTCTCGGATGAGGTGACTCTGAGTGTCTTTCACGTGCCTATTGACCGTGCATGTATCTTCTTTGAAGAAATGTCTGTTCAGGTCTTTTGCTCATTTTTAATTGTTTTCTTGTTGTTGGGTTGTAGGAATTCTTTTTTTTTTTTTGGACAGTCTCCCTGTCACTCAGGCTGGAGTGCAGTGGTGCCATTCGGCTCACTGTAACTTCCGCCTCCCAGGTTCAAGCAATTCTCATGCCTCAGCCTCCTGCGTAGCTGGGATGGCAGGCAGGTACCACCACGCCCAGCCAATTTTTTTATACTTTTTTAGTAGAGACAGGGTTTCGCCATGTTGGCCAGGCTGGTCTCGAACTCCTGACCTCAGGTGACCCACCTGCCTCAGCCTCCCAAAGTGCTGGGATTACAGGTGTGAGCCACCGTACCCTGCCAGAATTCGTTATACATTCTGAATACTAATCCTTCATCAGATGTAAGATTGGTAAATATTTTCTCCCATTCTGTGGGTTTTCACTTTCTTCATAGCGTCCTTTGATGCACAAGTTTTAAATTCTGATGCAGTTCAATTTATTTTTTTTTCTTTGATTGTCTGTGCATTTGATGTCATATCCAAGAAATCACTGCCAAATCCTGTGTCATGAAGCTTTTCCCTACGTTTTCTTCTAAGCTCTTTATGGCTTGGGCTCTTACTTTTGGATCTGTGGGCAGGGCGGTAGCCCCAAGCCTCCTCTGGTCCCCAGGCAAGAGCCCCCTCCCCAGGCACGTTTCTTCACTGTGCTGTGGTGTTTGGCCTCTGCCACACTGATAGAAAGCAACAGAGGGCAGGGTCCCCAGCCAGCCCGGCAGCCTCTCCCAGGACCCAGGTCCCCCAGGGCCTGCCCATGGCAGCATCCACCGGCAACCCCTCAAGTGGGTAAACACAGGCTGGGTGAAGAGCAAGGTCTTCTTTCCCACCCCACAGAACCTCTCAGGACCTGCCTGCCCCCACAACCGTCTGGATCCCCCCTAAACCCAGTACATGTATCCAGCTGGCCTCCCCTCTCAGGAGAGTGGATGAGACCTTGACAATCACACCGAATGCTTTGTTCTCCTGCATCAGACCACCTGGCTCGCCAGCCACCACCCCTGCCCTCAGCTGGCCTCCTGTCCACGCCTGACAGGTGGGGATGAGATGGTGCCACTCCGCTGCTGTGTGCAGGACGGGGTGGCACTCCCATGCCCTCTGAAGAAAGTTCATGTGCAGGGCAGCTCAGCGGAGCGGGTGGGCGGTGGCCAGAATGTGGCGCCCTGTGTCCCAGCCTCACAGCCTCCAGGGCTGCCCGTCCTGCCGTAATCACACTGGAATCTTTCCAGCCTTCCGTCACTGTCTCAGCTCATTCGGTGACTCTGCACCCCCCAGGGCCAGAGCTGAGTCCACACCTGGCAGAGCAGACTGTCTGAGAGGACAGCCAGTGACTGCTTGAGAGGAGTGGCTCCATGGCTCCCTGGGGCCGACCTGGGTCACAGCCTCTTTGGGTTCTGTCCGAAGCACATCCCCCGCTGGTGCTAGACAGCAAAAGACACCCGTGGCCAGCTGTGGGTACCCGGCAGCCAGTGTGTGTGTGCCTGCTTGCCATCTGTTCCTGTGTCCCCACGTGGGCCCAGCACAGCCAGGATCGGGGACTGTCCCCAAGGAGATAAGGCTGTAACCCCAGCGAGGTTTCCTGTTTCAAGGGAACAATGACAAAACCCGGTGATGATGTATCTACAGACAGGTGTTCCTCTGAGCCCAGGAGGGTTCTTCCTCAGCCTCCGAAAGCCAGGCAGGTCGGGGAGGACGAGGAGGACCGCATCCAGAATGGCCATGGGTACCGAGTACCTCCCCCAGTCCCGGGGAGGGAGGCATGAGGTCCAGAGAACAAGAGCCCAGCCCCCATCAGGCTGTGGGTCAGGACTGGGCAGGGCCCCCTGAGCCCCACCCTCCCTGAGAACCCACCCCACAGAGTGCCTGCACCCGGGGAGGACCCTCTATCCCATCCTCCACTGTCCCAGGACGTTCCCTGGGGGCCCAGCCAGCCTCCGGCCAAGGCCTCCCATGTGGGTTCTTCTAGTCCAGCCATGGCCCTGGTCTGGGAGCCCCATGATGGACGCCCAGCAGTGAGGCCTTGGGGGGCGTGCATGGGGCTGGGCCAGCCCTCGTGTCCTGGAAAGGTGTCCTGGGGGGAATCGGGACCATGGCCAGCAGGCGTGGGCTTTCCTGCACAGCCACAGAGGGGCAGGGTTAAGGGGGAGAAGCAGCGTCAAGGGGGACATTGGGTGGCAAAGAAACAAGGATGTGTCCGGTGGAGCAGCCAGGACCCCAAGGCTAAGAGGAGGTGGGCGGTGAGGAGGGCCTGCCTTGGGTCGGGGCCCCACCAAGAGGAGGGACCACCCTTCATGGCTCACCAGGACTCTCCCAGGAAATCCCTCTTCCCTGGGCAAACCCTCCAGTGCCTGAGGAAGAGGCGCGGGAGGTCATCTGGGAAAATCATGGACTTGGAGCTGCCGTGGACAGGGGGAGGTTGAACTGCAGGCGGCCATGCCCACCCCAGATGGCACAGAGGCCCCAGGCGATGCCCACCTGGACCCAGAAAATCCCATCCTCGCCTTTGGCCTTGTCCGGGGCAACTCCACAGCCAGAAGGAACTTTCTAAAACGCAGGTGGGGCCGGGTGCAGTGGTTCACGCCTGTAATCCAGCACCTTGAGAGGCTAAGAGGGGAGGATCGCTGGAGGTCAGGAGTTCAAGACCAGCCTAGTCAACATGGTGAAACCCCGTCTCTACTAAAAATACAAAAATTAGCCGGGTGTGGTGGCACGTGCCAGTAATCCCAGCTACTCAGGAGGCTGAGGCAGGAGAATCACTTGAACCTGGGGGGCGGAGGTTGCAGTGAGTCGAAATCGTGCCACTTCACTCCAGTCTGGGCGACAGAGCAAGACTCCATCTCAAAAATAAATAAATAAATAAATAAATAAATAAATAAATAAATATAAAATTAAACACAGGTGGGAGCCCCTGCCACCAGCCCTCCTGAGAGCTGTCACCTGCAGAGGCCACACGGGGTGCCTCCACCTGGCTGGGCCCAGTGCACATCACCTTTGGCCTGGATGTACGGCTTCAGGTCAGGGCATCCCTCCAACACCCCCATTCAGGCCACCGGCCTGCCCTGAACATGGGCATCTGTGTCAGGACTGACACAGGACTTGCTTCTGGCGTGTGAGGTCTTATCTCCACCTATCCAAGAGGCCCTCATGGGAAATCACACCATCCTCCCAGCCTCCTCGCCACTCCCCACCGTCCACAAGTCCACTCAGATGCCCCTTCCCCACTCCACCCACCCTGCCCCCAGCAGGAACTCTCACCAGAGGCCAGGGCCACACCCTCTAAGCCCCAACCCACCTCAGGGGGGTTCAGCGGAGCCCCAGCAGGAAATGCTGCCCCTCCCACCTCAGGCCGAAGCATCGAGGGCAGGGCTTTCCATGGCCACAGGGCCTCCCAGGACTCTGAGGGTGGGCGACAGGCAGTCTCGAGTGCCTGGAGGATCTGGAGGCTGCTCAGGGAGGGGCCCAGCCCATGGAGTGCGTGTCCTGGGTCTGGACCTGGAGCTAGAGGTCATGCTTGGGCCAGAAGCATGAGGCTCAGATGGACTGACCAGGCCCCTGGTCCCCCAGGGACTGTCCAGTGAAGCCCAGCCCGGATGCCCATGGGGCTGTGTTTGGCCAGAGAGCCTGTCCTGTCCCTGCAGGGCCACCCTGGAGGTTGTCCTCAGGAGTGGGGGTGAACAGAGCACAGGCGTTTCTCTGGGAGGGCTCCTTTAGAGTACAGGTGCCTCTGCTTCTTGAATTTCGCCTCTGAGGAGGTAGCCTGGGCCCTCTGCCCTCTCTCGGCAGAGGTGGGCCCTGCAGCAGGAGTGGCTGCCCTCGCGTGAAAGGCTGCCCTGTTCAGGGTCCGCTGTCCACTTCTGTGGCTGTCCCTTCCCCAGAGGGACTCCTGCCAGCATCAGCTCAAGGAGGTCCCAGCTCAGAATGAGGAGCCCCAGAGGGAGTGGAATGGGGCAGAAACGCTGGCATGGCTGCCCGCCAGGCACCTGACTTCATCTGAGACCCCGGGAGGCCCAGGCTCAGAGCCACAGAGCTCTGTGTTTGCAGGGACAGCCGGCCTGGAGGTGGCAGACATGGCCCTGCTTCCCTCTCATTGCCTCACCTATGGGAAGCTGCCCTGCCCTGGCATCCCGACAGCTCCTGGCAGCCTCCGGGGTGAGAAGTTGTGGGTAAGCTCTGCAGACCCTCTACCACGCATGCTGACCGGGGCCTGCTCTCCTCCAGACAGGGCGGCTGGCGGTCCTTTCCGGTTCCAGAGGGTGGGAAACGGTGCAGCTTCCTGGGACAAGGGTGGGTCCACGGGCAGATGACTCTGAAGGGCTCTAGTGGGAGTCAGACCACAGGTGCAAGGCCAGGAAGATGAGCTCCTTTGCCCCTCAGGCAGGCAGCGTCCCTCCCCAGGCCTCAGTCCACCACCTGTGACAACCACTACATTCTTTGACAAATGTTTTTAAAAAGCCATAGTTCTTGAGTCCAGATCAAGGGACACCGGTGATCCACGTGCTGCCTCTGCCTGCTGTGTGTCCAGCAAGCACACGGCTCCCCCTGGAGCGAATGTGGGGGCCGGTGTCTGGGGGAAAAGGCCAGCCCCTCCCAGGTGCCGTTGCTCAGGTAGACAGTTTCACCCAGGGCGTCTCCAGGTCGCCAGGGAAATCTGCTTCCAGCCAACAGCGTTCCTTTGTCCCCATAGCAACAGGGTCCTGCACTCCCGTTTCCAGGGAAACCCAGCTCTCAGCGTCCCGATTGCCACAGCAACACCTACGGGCTCAGCTGGCCATACTCTCTCACCCACAGGGCGAGGGCAGCTGGGTGCCCAGGCTTGGGTCGCAGGACTGCAGAGCCAGGTGCCACACAGGTGTGGGGCCCGTGCACCAAGGAAGACCCTGGCCAGCTGGAGGAGACTTGCCGGGGAGCAGAGCCCGGCCTCTGGGGTCCTGCGTTCTGGGCTGCAATGAGCTCTGCCTCCAGCGAGCCCGGCAATGGGGTTGCCTCCCAAAAGCCCCTACTGGGGCTGGACGTCGTGATCCAGGTCAGTGGGGCGGTCGCTTCCCTTCTTCCTCCTGAGAGCAGGTTGGACATGGCACAGAGAGGGGGTGGCCAGGCGGGACCTTCCTGGTTCCCGGGGCACTTTCCACTTGCTCACATGTTCGCCTTGAGCGTGCAGGCAGTCACGGATGCAAGCAGGCACACCTGTACACACACACCGGCAGCCTGCAGCCAGGAGAGAAAGCCTGGGAGAGAGAGCTCTGGGCCGCTGCTGGCTATGGACATTCAGGTGGCCAGCGTCCCTGGCAGCCACAGGCTTGCAGGCTGCACACCAGTGCCGACAGCCCTCGGCACTGACATTCTGGGGCCTCTTTCACTGCCCTCCCGTGGCAACGTGTGGGGGCCCGCGGGGCCTCCCTGGGGCAGTGTTCGCATTGCTGTACATTTGTGGGAGGCTGTGGCTTAGCCCTAGTGTCTATTCTGTGGCTTCCAGATGTTCTGGTTCTGTCTTCATAGCACCTGGTGTGTGCAAACAGTGGCTGGGCATTGTCCCGTGTCCCTCTCCCCTCGCCTCCCTACTTCCCAGAGCCCACCTAGAGCCCAGCCTGCGGTCCCACCTCAGACATCCCTCCTCCCTGAACTGCCATCACCTGCTGCTGGCCCCTGCAGCCAGGCCCCACCTCCAATGGACCCCTCGGGATCCCAGGGAACCCCTGACGAACTGGCTTACTCGCGGTTGCTTGTTAACCCAGCTCTTAGCATCTCAAAACTACGCCACGGCAGGCTGACACGGCCCTATCCAAACAGTACAGGTCACCTGAAAGGAGAGATGGCCACAGCTGGTGCAGGTGACTGAGTGACAGGGTAGACCCAGGGTTTGCTCACACACAGGGCCGCACGAAGACTTAGGGCAGGATATGTGAATCAGGTGATGCAACGAGACAAAGAGATGCCATGGGGTGACCTCTATCTCCTCCACCTGGGGTGACCTCTCACCTCCACCTCCTCCACCTGGGGTGACCTCTGACCTCCACCTCCTCCACCTGGGGTGACCTCTCACCTCCACCTCCTCCACCTGGGGGTGACCTCTGCCTCCACCTGGAGTTCGGCCAGCTCTGCCTGGGTGTCGGCTCCATGAGTTCTGAGAGCAGGGCTGGTGAATGCAGGCTGCAGAGCTAGCATACTACATTTACAGGACACTCGCCGCCCTGTGAGGACTCTCATCCCCTCGGATGTCAGGAAAGCCGAGCCTAAGGGTTGGAGGGAGCTGCTGTGGTTAGCGGCTGGTCTGAGGCCGGTGCTGACACCAGGCAGGGGCATGAGCGCTGTGCAAATGTGGCTGAGGGATGCTTTGCCTGACCCCAAATTCCCACTGTCCCCGGGAAACTCATCTGGAGACTACACAGGCCCCAGTGAGGTCAGCTCTGCCCGCCCTCCCGACACCTGTTATTTTCGCTGTAGTGATTGAGATCTTGATGCCATTACCCCAGAGTGAGCAGGCAGCAGGCGGGCGCCAGATGCCCAGATCAGCTGTCCAGATGGGCGGCAGAACCGTAGGGATCCTCCACCCTCTAGCTACAGCCTGGAAGAACACAGGGCCTGGAGAAGGCTGTGACTTGAGGATGCAGGAGCCTGCCCCGTGACTAGGGGTGGTGGCTATGGACAGACGGTGAACATGCTCCCAGGCCGGGAGGAGCCCCTCTGACATCCTCTTCCTCCGGCCCCAGCTGCTCTCCCCTCCTCTGGAAGCCCCCCAGCAACCTCTGCACAGCACCCCAGAATGCCCCCCACCCCAGAATGCCCCCACCCCAGAATGGCCCCCGCCCCAGAGCTGAAACTGGACTTAACGGGGCAGGCTTGGAAACTCTCAGCCTCTGTCTCTGGGGTGAGCAAGTCGGACATGTGGAGTGCAAAGCCCCCAGAAATTACACATGAATTGGGGGGTATCTGTGACTGCTTTGAGGGGTGGGGGGTGTGCCCTTCCTCGGAATCTCCTGCATCCAGACCCACAGCTGATGGAGAAGCACGGTGCACAGATTCCCGGACGAGGAACCCAGCACAGGAAGCCCAGTTCCCTCAGAGCTGGGGGCTCCTCAGACTCCGTTTCTCTGGGCTTGAGTTTTGATTCATGCTACTTTTCTAGGAAATTGTCCATTACATCTAAATTTTCAAGTTTATTGGCAAAAGTTGTTCACAATATCTTCTCCTGTCTTTCGGATGTCTGCAGGATCTGTGGGGTAACCAGCTGACCCTCTTTGCTGGGGGGTCTTGAGACAGGGCTTTCCCAGGACTCCAGACAGCCTTGGGTCCGGAACCCACGTCCTGGGCACAGCGGGGAGGAAGTGGCTGTCCTGAAGTGGCATCTCCTTTCTCGTTTCTGATGCTAGCCGCGTAGTGATCCTCCTCATAGCATTCTTAGCTTGTGTTTCACTAACCTACATATCCATTCTTCCTTTGCTTTCAGTTTATCTGGGTTTGTTCTTCATCTAACTTCTGGAAATATGTGCTTGACTCATTGATTGTTCAGCCTTTTTAAAAATTTCTTTTTTCTGGCCGGGCGCAGTGGCTCACACCTGTAATCCCAGCACTTTGGGAGGCCAAGGCGGGCGGATTGCTTGAGGTCAGGAGTTTGAGACCAGCCTGGCCAACATGGTGAAACTCCATCTCTACTGAAAATAGCCGGGCATGGAGGCAGGCACCTGTAATCCCAGCTACTCAAGAGGCTGAGGCGGGAGAATCGCTTAAACCCAGGAGGTGGAGGTGGCAGTGAGCCAAGATTGTGCCACTGTACTCCAGCCTGGGAGACAGAGCGAGACTCTGTCTCAAAAAAATAAAATAAAATAAAATTTTTTAAAAATAAAAATAAATTTTTTTCTTTAAATTGTGGGAAAGTATACATAACATGAAACTGACCATTTTAACCATTTTTAGGAACAATTCTGCAGCACTAAGCACATCCGCAGTGTTGAGCGACCATCACCACCATCCATGTCCAGAACTTTTTTTGAGACAGAGTCTTGTGTTTATCGCCCAGGCTGGAGTGCAATGGTGCGATCTCGGCTCGCTGCAACCTCCGCCCTCCCATCTTCAAGCAATTCTCATGCCCTTAGCCTCTCCAGTAGCTGGGACTACAGGCACACACCACCATGCCCAGTTATTTTTTGCATTTTCAGTGGAGACAAGGTTTCACCATGGTAGCCAGGAGGGTCTCGAACTCCTGACCTCAAGCAATGTGCCCGCCTCGACTTCCCGAAGTGCTGGAATTACAGGTGTAAGCCACCACACGCAGCCCCAGAATTTTCATCTTCCCAAACTGAGGCTCTGTCCCCGTTCAACATTCACGCCCCATTCCCCACTCTCTCGGCCCCCGCCATCCTACTCTCTGGCTCTATGAACTTGGTGACTCTGGGAGCCTCGTCTAAGTGGATCAGATGGTATTTGTCCCTTCATGGCTGGTTTATTTCACTGAGCATGACACCCTCGAGGTCCACCCATGTTGTAGCAGGTGCCAGCATTTCCTTCCTTTTTAAGGCTGAGTAATGTTCTGCTCATGAAGGGACCACACTGTGTTTATTCGTTCATCTCTGAATGGATGCCTGGATGGCTTCCGCCCGTTGGCCGTTGTGAAAATGCTTCCTGTGAACCTCGGGGTACAAATATGTCTTCGAGCCTCCACTTTTAATTCTTTCGGGCAGATGCCCAGAAGTGGATGGCTGGATCGCACAGAGAGTCTACATTTAATTTTGTGGGGACCCATCACGCTGTCTTCCACAGTAACCACACCGTCTTACCTTCCTGCTTCTTTTCCTCTCTCATGTACGCACTTCCCTCCAAGCAAGGTTTATCTGTCCAAACTGTTGTTACTCACACCACTTTTCACACCAAATGTGTGGGTTTCTCCTGACACCAGCCAATTCTCCAGCTCTCTGGACACCAGCTAGCCGTCCTACAGTTCAATCCAGTTCGGACCCTAACCATCCAGAGCTGGCACAGACCCACAGTTTAAGGACTCGGTCCCATAAAGCTGCCCCACCTCAGATGCCAATCACAAGTCCTAGGCCTCCCGTATTCTGTCTGACCGGCTATGAATTAGGGGTTCTTACAACTCCCTGCTCAACTTGATAATTTGCTGGAACAGCTCACCTCTGGAAGTGACTTTCCCATTTGATTACCAGTTAATTACAAAGGACACAACTCAGGACCAGCCAGAGGGAGAGGTGCCCGGGTCAAGGTATAGGGGGCAGGGACGGAGCCTCCAGGCCCCTGGGTACACCAACCACCCACAGCACTGCCTTGTATTCAGCAACCCAGCCTGCCCAGCCCTGTGGTTTGGGGTTTTTATGGAACCTTCATTAAGTAGCCAAAATTCATTTAATCATTGGCCGTTGGTTCATTTGGCCATTGGTTCATGATTAAATGGTTCATTCATTTAATCATTGGCTCCAGAGACAGCTCCTCTCCCCTCCCCAGATGTCGGGGTGTGGGGCCGAAAGCACCAATGCTCTAATCGTGCCCTGGTCTTTCTGGTAACCAGCCCCTACTTTGTGGCTATCCAGGGCCCTGGCCATCAGCCATGTCCTAGGCCAACAAAAGACATGCTTATCACTCAGGAGACCCCAAGGGCCAAGTCTAGAGTCCCCACCACAGGATAGGAGCGGTGGATGGTTTCCAAGTGGCCAGGCCACAGTGCCCATCACCGAGCCCCACACTGTCACAAGCAAGCCAGAGGCAGACGCTCAGCCCATCTCCAAATCTCCCAGGACACATCCAGGTCTTGTCAGGCATAGCCAGGGCCGCTGTGCTAATGACACGGGTCCATCCTCCCGCTCAGGAACCCCTACCAGCCCCGTGGTCCAAGGATCGCGTCCCACAATCCTCTACACAACATTCGAGGCCCTCGCAGTCTGGCTCCAGGTTCCTCCCCACCCCATTCACCCCCATCCCCACTGGCCCTCTCCCAGGCCCTGCGCAGCTCCCTGGAGACACACCCCCTCCACCTTTGCTTCCACAGCTCCCTCCACGTGGACACAGTGCCCAGGCTCACTAGCTGGTAGGTTCTGTCTTATCCCACCTCCCCCAGGAAGCCTGCGTGGGCACCAGGGACACAGGGACAAAAAGGAAAGACAGTGTCCTTGCCCTCCTCGAGTTCCTTGTTCTGAGTCATTTTGCTGTGAGTGGTTCGGACCTCAGGCAGCTCCCGCTGAGCTCTTAGTCTTCTGAGCAGTGCACTGCATCGAGCCTGTCTGTGTGCCAGGCATTGTGTTGGGGGCATAGAAGGGAATGAGAAGTTGTCTCTCCCCATCCACAGTCCCTGCCTCAATGCCTGGAGGGGGTCCTTCCTGCAGGGGTAGCCTAGATTTATCATCACCTGAAGAGCAAACTGACACCCACAGAGGCATGTTCCCGCTCCTGGGTGATGCCCAGGCCCAGAGTGTGCTCCACAAACACGGAGACTTAAACTGAGCAGTTGCAGAAACACAGCACTTTGGAGGCCAGGTGTTATCCCAGGCACAGAGAAGCTCTTTTTCCTAAGGAAATGGAGCCTGGCAGGAGGCCACCCGGCCCAAGGCCCTCTCTGCGGCGGGCCAGGCTGCGGAAGGACGGCAAGCAGACATCCGGTGGCTGGACTTGGCCGGAGGCCCTGTCCTCAGATGTGTTCTTCAAGCTGTGCCTGCTCCTGGCAAGGCCAGACTACCCCGCCTGGGGCTGCTGGGAGGGCCATGGAGGGACCGGGAGGGAAAGGCAGCAGCCACAGCACGGCTGGGCTCAGAGACAGGAGGAAAGAGGCTGCTGCCCGGCCCAGAAGCTGCGTGGTTCCCTGCCCTTTGCCCAGGCTGGGGAGCGGGCACACAGGGGAGGAGACCTGCAGTGGAGCCAAGTCCAGACGCCGCCACTGGGAAGGCTCATCAGTGACCACCCTTGTGCGTGAGTGGGGGCCCAAGGCCAGAGTCCCAGTCCTAACGCTGCTGCTGAGCAAGTGCCCTTGAGCAAGTCTCAGAGGTGCCAAGCCTCACCCTCCTCACCCATTAAGGCGGAGGCCAGAAGCCTCCAATGCAGGTCAGGACAATGGACGTGAAAACGTTTGCAAGTGCAGAGCGCGGAGAACCCTGCGGGCTGATGCTGGCACGCGCCTTCACTCTCGTGGACACATATCTTTCATTTTCCACTGAGCACTGGTCCTTGATGCTGTCCAAACCCCCAGGCCCAGCCTCCCTTCTACAAGAGCAGGACCTGGCAGCCCCCTGCAGCGCTCCTCGCGGCCACACAGGGGCACTGTTGGAGCTTGGGGAAGGCACCCTCCACCCTCTGGCTGGGAGCTGCCTCCATCTCAACCCTCACTCGGGGGTCCACCCTCCACCCCCTCAATGAGGGTGACCCAGGCTGACCGAGGTGCCTGCTGGTGGGTGGGCGGGGGTTCCAGTGGACATGCTCCCCCTCCCTGCCTCGGTCCTGCCCCCAGCTCAGGCAACTGTCCAGGCAGGATGGGACAACAGGGGTGCTGAGGTTGCTGAGGGCTGGTGGGGCCAGTGCCCCTTGGGTCTGAGCTTCAGCAGGCCCCTGACCGTCCCTGCTTCAGGTGGCTTTGACGAGGGTTTGGGGATTTCCCTCCGGGGCTTCTGACCCCTGACAGCATCTCCAAGGTCATGCCCCAGGTACAGGGATGAGAATCAGTGCAAGAGTGTGGCCTCCAGATAAACAAGACTTGGGTTGTTCGGTGCAGGCCTAGAGTCCCTGCACCCTCCCTGCAGGTAGAAGCCTTTTGTAGGCAGCACAGGCTGGCAGGTGCATTCTGGCTCCACCCCACCCCAGTGGAGAGCTGGTGTCATGTCCCTGGCCTCAGTTTCCCCATCTGCAGCATAGAGTATGATAAAGCGACCTCCCGGCCCCCCATTCCGGGATCTTGGCCAAGACCGCGGAATGGGGAAGGGGTGTAAGAGGAGAGGCCCTGGCAGCGGCCCTGAAACCCCCGGTCCCCAGCAAGTGCCAAAGTGCGGGTGGAGCCCTGGATCCACAGGAGGGTTCTGAATCCATCAGAGGGTGGAGGTCATTTGCCTCCAGGCAAGATTCCAGCATTTCCCAGGAGCTGGTGGCCAGTTGGGGGCAGGCAGCCGAGGCCACACGTGGTCCATTCACTGCACCCTCACAGAGCCCCAGCCCCCGGCCCTGGGACCCAGGAGGGCCTGGATTGCCAATGCTCCCATTTCACAGATGGGGACATGAGGTGGGGGTTAACACACCCAGGGTCTCTGTTTATTGGTGGCATAGCAAGGAACCCAGTCCAGCTCTCTTAGAGGGGAGCCCTGCTCTGACCCTGGGGAGGCAGAGATATGGGGAGCCCACATTTCCCCCAAGGTTCGGCTGTCCCTCTCCACACAACCAAATGAGGTGGTGCAGTGGTGAGGACCCGCTGGCTCTCCCTGCTGGGCCACCCCTTTCAGGGCCAGGATCGGGTTGAGCAGGCCAGCTGCCCCTAGGGTAGCTCCACGCAGGGGCTGTGACCTCCCTGGGGTCTTTAATGCAGGTTGAGCTGAAGAGGGTGCTGGGGGCAGGAGGAAGATACACCGGGCTCAACTGTGAGTCTGGAACCTTAAGGGAAAGTGATCTCCAGCCCTGGTGTTCCCTCCCACAGCGAGGCCTTCTAGAATAGATCCCACCACAAGGCCTTCTAGAATAGAAGCCCCTAACCCAACCTGGGCCACAGCCTGGGCCCACCCCTCAGAGGCCCCGGGCAGGAAATGGGCAGGCCCAGAAGGACCCACAGGCCGCGGAGGGAATGCCCTGCCCGGACCCGCTGGCGCAGGTGGCAGCGCGGAGCCCGGGGAAGGGGCCTCGGGAGTGAGCGGTGCAGACCCTCAGGACCACCCTGGAGCCACGGGGAAGGAGGCAGCTTCGGGTGGGTCCCAATCGCCTAGGTTGGCAGCACAGGCCTCCGGACACGCCGATCCCCACCTTCCCTCCCTCCCCTCTCCTCCCCTCTCCTCCCCTTCCCTCCCCTTCCCTCCCCTCCCCTCTCCTCCCCTCCCATTCCTGCCTCTCCTGCTTGCTCCTTCCCTCAGCCCCTCTCTCCTCTGGTGGTTCTGTGGGGGCGGCGCTGCCCTCACACTCCAAAGTCACGCCCCCTGCACCCCCTCTGCGTCCCCCCACGACCCCCTGCTGGCCCCCTGTGTTCCCCTTGCCCCCTTCTGCGTCCCCTACCCCCCGTGCCCCCCTGAACGCCTCCTGCGTCCCTCGCGCCCCCCTCTGCGCTCCCCCTGCGTCCCCAGCGCCCCCTCCATGCCTCCTGCTTCCCCTGCACCCCCCGCGCCCCCTCCACGCCCCCTGCATCCTCCGCCCCCCTGAACGCCCCCTGCACCCCCCGCGCTCCCCGCGCCCCCCTCCGGCTCCAGCTGGGCCACGGCCCATTGCAGGCACCCGTCCACAGATGGAACCCATTAGGCCCCAGCGCCTCTCGGGACGTCCCGCTAATAAGTGACCCTCTGTAAATGTTAGGAATGAGTCAAGTTTACGCCACGCTGCTGCCTTCCCGTTAGCGGGTGGCGCCGCTGATGCCCGGGGGAGTGCAGGGCGGGAGCTGCTGAGCAGGCGGAGGGAGGGCGCGGCAGAGCCCTTCCCGGCCTGGGGGGTTGAGCGTGGCCTGACGGTCTCTGATCAAGGAGCCTGGGGTGCCTCTTGCCACCCTGCTGGGCCTCCATTCTCCGCTGTACAAAATAAGGGGTTTAGAACAGAATAGCGGAGCCCTTCCGGCAGCTCTCCTCCTGGTTGGTGGTCTTGGCACCTGGGTCCCAGCTGGGCCCAGGAAGAGGAGCAGGGACATCCCTCCCCCTGCCCCACTGGGCTGCTGCTCCCAAGGGGGGCCCGTTACTCCCTCCAGAAGAAGAGGCAGCGGGGGAACCTGCAGAGCAGGGAAACCAGCAGTGAAGACGCCTCCCAAGACCTCCCAGGGGACTGAGATGCAGACTCTGGTGTATCTCCGGACTCTGGAGCTGTCCGGAGGAGGGCTGGCTGGCCCCGGACCTGGGCTCACCCTGGGAGGCATTTGCTGAGTGGCTGACCTTCACAGGGCAGCAGGGTCAGAATAGGGCCTCTCCAGGCGCCATGCTGAGCCTGGGTCTGTGGTGACTCTCCAACCCTGGTGAGGGAGGCTGAGATCTTTGGGGTGCAGATGGAGGATGAGGCCTGTGTCCAGGGAGCATCCGAGACAGCCGGGACAGCACACACCAGGTGCAGAAGGCCTGGCTGGGGTCAGGAGGAGGGCCGGGGTTGGGGAGCAAGGCACAGCCACCAGCCTAGGCCTGAGGTCAGAATCCGGGAACGCAAGCAGGGTCTCAGGGAGGGCCAAGAGAAGATGGGAGGCAGGAGGCGGCCAGGTGGTCACCCACAAGGACCCTGGGCAGGAGGAAGATCCAAGAGGCACAAGGTGGGGGAGCAGCTCTGCGGACCCCAGGGAGAGGGGTCCTCCGTGCTGACGTGGGAGCCAGGCAAGGAGGACTTGGGCAGACTCTGGAGTGTGGTGCTGGAGAGCCCCTAGGAGTGGACATCCCCTCCCAGCTTCCCCTGGCAAGCATCCGGTCACCCTTTAGTAGTTAATTCACTGCCTGAAATTTAGATATCCTTAAGGCAGCAGGCCAGGGGACAGCTGTGGCCTTGTGTATTCCTGCGGGATCCTGCCTGGGCTTCTGCTGATTTGGCACAGTCGACTTCCGTGTTCACAGGGCCCTGTGTGTCCTGCCCACAGTCAGTAATCTATTCCACCTGGCAGGAGTCCCCTGCCCTGGTGCCTCGGCCCTCCCCAAGCTGTGCCCTTGCCCAGCAAAATGCCATTAGGGCCCAAGACCCTCAAAACCAGGCTGGGATACCCAGGACACCCAGGGGCTCCTGGGGCAGCAGGGCAGCCACTCAGCAAACACCTCCCGAGTGTGAGCTCAGGTCCTGGGCCTTCCTGCCCACTTCTGGGCCTATTGGAGTCTCTTCCCTGGCAGTCGGCTTTCATGAAGGACCCACCTGGGAAGGAAGGCTGTCCTCGCTGTCCTCGCTACCCTCATTGCCCCGGCCCATGCAGCCCTCTGAGGGCAGCCGGAGGGTGGGAGTCCCTGACTCTGCCCAGAATTCATGGCCGTGGGAGGAGAGGGCTCCACGGGCTCTGCTCATCCTCAGAGCCTCAAGCATGCAGCCCCAGGCCTGCCCACCCTCCCGATGGACCGAGCCTGTGGAGGGGCAGCGGGCAGCTGAGCAGAGAAGGATGGGTTCAGCCTCAGCCCTCTGACCCGTCCTCAGCCCCCACCCCACGCCACACACACACGCTGGGCTCTGTGACTGCTGCGTGAGATCTAGGCCCCTCCTCTGGCCCCACCGCTTGCAAACAAGCGGTGAGACCACCTGCTCCAGGTGGGCGAGGATGGTGGGTTTCTTGTGGAGCAGAGGCAAAGGCACCTGCCTGTCAGCATCCCCTAGGGGACCGCTGACCGCTTAGCCAGCGCTCAGCCCAGCCCCCACCCAGACAGGGCAGAGCCCCAAGTGCAGTACCTGCTACCTCGGCTGGGTGTGGTCCTCCTCTCCAGAACCTGGGGACAGGCGCAGCCCCACTCCACAGGTGGAGAACCAAGGCATGCACCTGAGTGACCTGCCCAGCCTCACCCTGTCCTCTCCAGGGCACTCCGCTGCCTTGGGGTGGCCCTGTGGTAGCTCCCATTCAGTGGGATTGTAGGGGGGTGCCTGGCAGCTGCTGGGGGCTGCCATCTCCAGATATCCCTGGGGGTGTCTTTCAGAGACTGGAGGACACCATACTGAGTCCCACGGCCAGCAGGGAAGACCGGGCACTGACCGTGCGTGGGGAAGGCCGGCGGGCCTCACCCACCCCCGTGCCCGCCCACATCCGTGAGATCGTGGCCAGCAGCCTGAGTGAGGAGCCACCCCAAGGTGACGGCATAAGGGACAGTCCTGGGCCCGGGGCTGGCCCCACCCCCCACAGGGCCACCCTCAGGGGCATCACATCAATACCCACAGGGCACTGAGCAGGGCCTGAGCAGGGCTGCCTCTGTGTGGCACCCTTGTGTCCACCTGAGTCTCTGCTTCATTGGTGTTGGTTTCTTCCTCAGCATGGAAATGCTAGCCCACCCCCTGAGCTCTGCCCTTCCTGCACCTGCCCCAGGCCCCTGTGCTGCCTCCAATTGTCCACCTGGCGGCTGAGGAACCAGCTCCAGGCTGCCTGTTCAGTGTGTGCCCAGGACTCCGCGCGTGGGTCCCAGGGATCCCTCTCTCCCAGGATCTGTCCGGCCTCCTGCAGGCCCGGGGAACTGGCTGTGTGTGTATTTACAAAAGCACCTTATTACTCGGGGACCAGGTCCCTTCCCCTAGAAGCAGCAGGGCTCGCAGCTTCACAGACAGGGCGAGTGCCCCGCGTTCAGGCCGCCCACATACTCTGCTGCCATTGGTTTAGGGCTCGGCCCGGGCCTGGGTCTGCACTGGGGTTCCAGGTACTCTGAGGTGGTAGGATTCCAATTAACATGAGAGGAAGCGGGGCTCAGAGTGTGAAGTCGGCCTCCCTACGTCAGGGTCCCTGGCTCAGAGTGTGAAGTCGGCCTCCCTACGTCAGGGTCCCTGGCTCAGAGCTGGGGCCCCTCCCAGGAGATGCGGTCAGGTCCAGCAGCTGGAGACCGGTGGCCAGCCCAGGGTCCCACCGTGGAGAGAGGGCACAAGGCTGAGTGCGGGTGGGCCCTGGTCTGGCCACCCAGGCTGAACCAGGTACCGTGCAGCAGGGGTACAGGAGCCGAGAGCCACCATGGCCCGCGTGCAAGAGGAGAACGAGCTCCTGCAGGAGGAGCTGACCCGGCTGGGGGACCTGCTGGCCCAGGCCGGCGCCGAGCGAGATGAGCTGGCCAGCAGGTGCCGTGTGGTCAGTGAGCAGGTGAGTGTGTGCAGCAGACTCAGGACAGGCGGGAGGGGGCAGCCTGGCCCTTGGTGAGGGGTCACTTTGTCGGGCCTGCAGTCAGAACCTGGGACTATTGGCAATTTCTAAGACTGGGAAAGACACAGTGTCAGCCACCGGACATTCAAACCCTGGGCAACAGATGAGGAAACTGAGGCAACCGGTGGGATAACAGGCAAGAGGTGGGAGGCCAAGCAGCACATGCCCAGGCTGTTCCCTGATGCCTAGCATGTCCCCTAGGTCTCGCAACCCAGCTTAGGCACTGACTTGTCCCTGTACCTGCCCGGGAGCCCTGTGCAGTGGCCTGGCCAGTCCTGACCCACAGAGCCCAGTGCTCAGCCCAGCATCAGCACAAAGCGGGCACCTGCACGGCAGAGGACAGCAGGCCAGTGGGCACCGATCCCACCCCCAGACGAAGCTCACAGAGAAATGGCTCCACCCTAGCCTCGTGACCCTTTCCTGACAACTGAGGCTGACTGGGACCGCTTGGACCTCAGAAGACAGGGAAGGGGCCAGACAGGGCTGTATCTTTGGTCCCCTGGTGGCTGCGGTGCCTTCCAGGGTGATGTGTGAGGTGAGCGAGAGGCATATTTAGTCACAAAATGTGGAGCTGGGGAGGGCCTCCCATTGTGTAGCCAGGGAAACCGAGGCAGAAAGGTCAAGAAACCTGCTAGGCCAGAGCCTCTCTCCTATGTCGGCTCTCCAAGGCATGCTGGCTTCTGAGGCAGGACTTGGTAAGGAGCCAGTGCGTGGAGTGGGGTGTCCAGCCCACCTTGTGGGGGACTCGGGGCCCCTGCCGGACCCATGCCGTCTTCAGAGCCCCCACGGTTCCGCATGGCAGGTCAGATGACCCCACTTTCCAGATAAGGGAGTCAAGGCTCAGAGCCAGCCAGTGATCACGCAGGACACACCGCCATTACTGGGGCTGAGACCTGAACCCCTGAACCAGATCTGGTCCCTTCTTAGACACGTGACCAGTGACCAGTATCGGGGACCAGTGGTGTCCCCAGTGGGCCTCGCCTTCTGGAAGGGTCCTTCCCAGGACCAGCGACAGCACCAGCCCCATAGGGATGCCCTCAGCTCTCCTAGGGGCCCGCTCTCTGCTCCCCACCCAGTTCTATCACGCCCTGACCCCCACACGGGAAACACGTTTCCATTGTTGCTGGCACCCCTGGGAGGGGAGCCCCTGAGGGCAGGACCTGGGGTCCACCCCACCTGATGGGGGCCCCAGCGCGTGTGTGAGCTGCCAGCTCTTCCTGGGAGCCCCTACAGCTGTGGGGAGGCCTTGGGGGAGACATCTTCCTAGCACAGGGTGGGGAGATGTTGGGAACAGGCCGCTGGGAATAGAAGCCGCAGAAATGCTGCCGACAGATTAGTAAGCCGCATGAGTCAGATCCGAACGCGCCAGCAGCCCAGTGCACGCCAGCTCCCGAGTGGCTCAGCAGGCAAAGTGTGGGTGCCAGGAGGCTGGGCCTCACTCCAAGTTACCCCCAAGTGTGGGTGCCAGGAGGCTGGGTCTCACTCCAAGTTACCCCCAAGTGTGGGTGCCAGGAGGCTGGGTCTCACTCCAAGTTACCCCCAAGACAGGGGGAACGGGGTCTGGGTGGCCAGAGTGCCTGACCGTGGAATCTCCATCCTGGGGTGGCACCCCCAGACCCCACCCGGCTCCTCCAGGGTCTTCCAACGCCCCCTTCTCTTCCGGCTGCTGGCTGAGGAGGGGCCCCTCGGCTCTCCCATGCGTTCAGCCCTGGCACAGCCACAGCTGAGGCACCAGGCCTGCTGCCTTCCCCTCCACCCTTCTACCTGGGCCATCCTTGTCCCTTGATTTCCTGGGCCTAAGTTCAGTCTTGGCCCAGTGACAGCCGAGTGGCCCTGGGCAGTGGGCCCACATCATGGTGGGTGTGGTCCTGCACCCTGTAGGTGAGGTGCAGGACTCAGGCAGGAGGCCCAGGTGGAGGGAGCCACAGTCACTCACTCACTCTCCAGGGGGCAGCCCCAGAGACAGCCCAGTGACCTTCCATCCGGCCCCTGTGTGCCTGAAGCAAGCCCTGAAACCCCTGCCCCTGCCCTGACAGCTGGGCTGCCCGGGTAGCTGGGGCAGTGGGGCCTCAGTTTACCCATCTGTAAATGAAATGTGGGCATGCTCCAGTGGCCCCCAGAGCCGTGCCCCCACTAGGCCACCATACTCACGCTATCCTCAAGACCTGATGGAATCAGCACATCAGTGCAACCCAGCGTGCCCCTGCCCCTCCCCTCCTCTGCCAGCTACGGGCACTTGGCACAGGGCAGGAGGCTGCCTGTCAGGTTCATTGTGTGAAAGGGCCTGCGCCTCACCAGACCCAACCCCAGCCCCTGCTGTGGGGCCCCAGGGAGCCCATTCTTCCCCACCAAGGTCGGCTTTGTGCCCAAGATGCCCCAGCCCCTGCCCGGCGGGTTCAGGGGCAGCCAGACCAGGTGGGCTATTGCTGTTCCCCAGCTGCAGGCCCGGTTGGAGACCACTGAGGCTCAGCTGCGGAGGTCAGAGCTGGAGCACAGCGTGGATCTGGAGGAGGCCCTTGGCCGTCTGGAGGTTGCTGAGGAGAGGTGAGGCCAGGCGGGGGGCAGTCAGGGCTCCAGAAGCACAGCCTTCCCCCCGAGAAGCAGTGGGCCCCTCTGTACCTTGGGGGCTACCGACAGCTCTTCCCAAAGCAGCTGTGAGTTCAGTTTCCCTGGGAGTCAGCCCAGGCCTCCACAGCAGGGCAGGGGCTGGAGAAGGCGCAGCTGGGCGCGGGGACTTGAGTGGCTGGGCAGTGTGGGGGCCTCAGGGCGCTCCCTCTTGCTGTGGGGAGAGTCCAGGCCGAGTGGAAACAGTGAAGCGCTCAGCCTCCCGGGCTCAGCACGGGCCTCTCATGCGACCAGGCACCGCCGTCCCGGCCTCCCGAGAGCGGCTCAGCAGCAATCCTATTATAGTAGCAGCATCACGACTCTACCCATCGCTACCAGACCCCTCCCTGGCTCCACACCCCAGGGGCAAGGGCTGCTCACCGTGGGGGATGGGGCTGGTGCCAGCCTTCCACATGGCAGCCTCTCCACGCTCTGCCATCCTCCCTGCCACGGGTCAGCCTGGCTCGTGAATAACAGGGAGGGGTGAATAACAGGCAGAGAGGGAGAGAGCCCCCACCCCCACCGTCAGTGAGCGCTGACATTAGGACCCTGGCAACAGACCCAGGTCACGAGCCACACCTGAGTCCCGGGTGTGGATCACCCACTCTCACACCCTGAGATGGTGCTGACGAGGTCATGCCTGGGCTTATTGAGGGCGCCTCTGCCCGGCCCCCACCCTGCCCGCACTAACCCAGCCCCCACACTAACCCAGCCCCCGCACTAACCCAGCCCCCACGCTAACCCAGGCCCACCAGTCTCCCAGACCTGGGCAGGTTAAGTTGTTTGTAGAATATTGCCACATTTGGTTCATCCTCCAGGAATCTGGAAAAGGAATCAAAGGGCTGAGAAACTTTTGAAAACTGGTTTTGAGGGGGAAGAAAAATAACCCAAGAGGAGGCTTAGTCTGGTGGGCAGAGAGGAGCAGTGAGTGAACCACGGCAGCCTGGCGGGGGTGCCGGCTCCTGAGGTCCACCCACCTGGCAGACTTGCACCCCTACTGCTGCAAGTGTGGACCTACTCATGGCGGGGAAGGCCCCAGGGTGCAGCAGAGGCCGTCCCCCACCCCGGGCATGTCCAACTCCCTCTCTGGGTCACCCAGCCCCGTGAAGGGCACCTCCCTCCCATCCCCTGGCACCTTGTCTCAGGCATTGAGGGGCGGGCCAAGTTTGTAGAGGCAGCCAGGAGAGCTCGGGGCAGGGACTTGGGGGAGGACAGAGGGCAGATGTCGCAGGAAGGCGGGAGGGCACTGGGCTGGCACCTGGGAGAGCCACCTTGATGCTGGCACTCAGTCTAGGGGTCCCTTGTGGGGCCCATGGTAGGTGGGGGCAGAGCAGGGTCAGGTGGGGCCCATGGCAGGCAGGGGCAGAGCAGGGGCTGGTGGGGCCCATGGCAGGCAGGGGCAGAGCAGGGGCTGGTGGGGCCCATGGCAGGCAGGGGCAGAGCAGGGGCTGTGCACCTGAGCCAGGGTCAGTTGGGCCAGAGGGTTTGGGGCTCCATTCAAGCCCCTTGACTTGGGGACTCTGAGCGCCTCTTAGGAGAGGCTGCCTACCCCGGCCACTCCCTGGGGGTTCTCCGTCCAGGAGCACTGGCCTCTGCCAGGTGAACGCGCTCCTGCGGGAGCAGCTGGAGCACATGAAGAAGGCCAACGACGCGCTGGCCCAGGAGCTGGCTGGGACGACGGGCAGCGTGCAGCGCCTGCAGGGCGAGCTGGAGCTGAGGCGCTGGGCCCAGAGACAGGTGCTCCCCCAACCCTTGCCCACCCCGCAGCCGCCTGTCTGGGTGCCTATGCCTGGGTAGCAGGCAGGGACCTGGTGAGGGTGTGCTGGCTCAGCAGCTATCCCTCTTGGGGACAAGGCCACAGTTTCTTGCCACACCATGTCCCCAACCTGGCTTGACCACAGCAGTCTGTGGAGTGAGGGACTCCCTGGTCCACCCCCACACTCCCCCACCCAGAGAAGGAGGGCAGGGCTCTGAGAATGGGGCACTGGGGCCACATCCCGGCTCTGGTGTGGACCACCCTGTTTGGAGAGGCAGGTTTTCTCCATAGGGTGAACTCCAGGCCAGACTTCAGGAGGGGGGAACCCTGGAAGGAGCCTGGGGCTGGCCCGCTGCTCGTGGCGCCTGGTCGTGGCCCCCCAGGTCCCCCTGCAGCCTTACTCACTCCAACTTCTGAAACCCCGAGGCATGCAGGGGGTCAGGGCACAGGGTTGGGAGGGAGACATCCAGGTGTTCATGCCTTGCTCAGATCTCTCCATGGTCGTGGGACCCCCTGAAGCTGCTGTAGCCTTGGGTAACGTGGCTCTCCATTCAGGCAGTCCCTGAGGGCCTGAAGGTGTTCCCAACAGCCCTCCAGCAAAGGGGGCCTGGACGCCCAGCCCCTGCACGCTACGGGCACCATGGGCAAGGATTTCCCCAGGAAGAGGGGCCCCCCGGAAGATGTGCTGTTCCAGGTGGAGGCAGGAGCCGGAGGGGCAGCTGCAGTTCTGGCCTCAGGCTGCCTCTACAGACGTCCCTCAGACAAGCCTGTCCGGGAAGGGCCGCACTCACCCCCACGGGGGCCAGGTCCCAGCCCCGAGCCCCGCCACAGCTGCTTCTCCTAAAAGGCAGATGTCAGACACACCAGCCGAGGTTTACCCCCTGAGAGGGAATGCCGGCCTCTGCAGAGCCCCAGCGGGACCGTGCTATCAGCAAGGAGTCATCGCCTACGCTAGGCCTGCTGGCTCGAGGCATTTGAGCAGATCTCCTGTTCCCCCCACTGCCTGGTCCCCGTCCTGGTCCTCAGACCGCGGGGCAGGTCATCTGATGAACACAGGAGCTGATTCCACTGTGTGAGAACAAATGCCGGAAGGAGAGGGTCCCTGAGTTCAGTTTGGCATTTGATCACCCAAGTCTTTATTTTCCCTTTGTCCTTGAGGGAAACTCAAGGTTGGTTGACAGTTGCTTTCTCTCGGCACGTTAAAGATCTGCTTTCTCCTTCTCCTTCCGCTGCTGCCGTTGAGAAGTCAGCTTCCAGGCTGCCTGGATTCTGACTGGCTCCCTATCAAGGTAACGTGTCCTCTCACCTGGCTGCTCTTAAGATCCCTGCTCTGACTTGGTGGTTGTGCCATGTCCCTGTGTTGTGTCTGTGTGTAGATTTATTTGTTTATCCCGCTTTAGGGCTCGTGGAGCCTCTGCGTCGCTTGTTGTTTTTGGAAAGTCAATATTCTTAAACATTGCCGATGCTCACCACCCACCTCCCCTCCTCTGAGCTCTGGCTAGACGTGTGTTAGCCATTCTGTCTGTCTCCCAGGCACCGTTCACGGTTTTGTTCCTTTTATTACCCTGGACTATATTCTAGATAATTTCTTCAAATTTCCATTTCTGTCTATCAGTTTTCTCTTCTGATGTCTAATCTCTGTTAAATTTGGCTACTTAGCTTAAATTGCAAATATGGTATTTTTCATCACTAAGAGTTCCGTTTCATTCTTTCCTATATATTAAATAGCTTACTCTTAACTCACATTTTCTTTTTTTCCTCTTTGAGACAGAGTCTTGCTCTGTCACCCAGGCTGGAGTGCAGTGGCAAGATCTCAGCTCACTGCAACCTCCGCCTCCCGGGTTCAAACGATTCTCCCGCCTCAGCCTCCAGAGTAGTTGGGATTACAGGTGTGTACCACCGCACCTAGATAATTTTTGTATTTTCAGTAGAGATGGGGTTTCACTGTGTTGACCAGGCTGGTCTCAAACTCCTGACCTCAGGTGATCCGCCCGCCTCAGCCTCCCAAAATGCTGGGATTACAGGCGAGAGCCACCTCGCCTGGCTTCTTAACTCACATTTTCAAGCCTCTTATTTATTTATTGGAGCATGTTAAGAATAGTCTTTTTGTAGCCTGTGTCTGACTATCTAATATCTGAAATTCTTTAAGGTCTGGTTCTGTTGTTTCTGCTGGTTTCTGATCATGGTCCTTTGTTTCCTTGTGCCTTTGGTGATTTTTTATTTTCTAACTAAAGAGGGGTGTCCCCTCCAGAGGGTGTATGGCCAGGTGTGGGTTCAGAGAGTCATGCCCTCTAGAGGGTGCATGGTCAAGTGTAATGGGCACAGAGGGGCATGCCCTCTGGAGGGTGTATGACCAGGTGGAATGGGCACAGAGGGACGTGTTCTTTGGAGGGTGTATAGCCAGGTGGAATGGGCACAGAGGGACGTGTTCTCTGGAGGGTGTATGGCCAGGTGTTATGGGCTCAGCTGGGGGGAACCTCAGGTGTGGGATCAGGTGAGGGGTTCAGGCAAGCTTCATGAAGATGAGATGATGATCTAATACCTGAAGTTCTTCAAGGTCTCGTTCTATTGTTTCCACTGGTTTCTGGTCATAGTCCTCTGTGCGAGTTCTGGAGAACAGGCAGGATGTGAGTGCTCTACCTGAAGGCAACCTGGAGGAGCAGGGGTGGGGTTGTCACAGGCAGGGAGAGGTGGTAGGAACACAGTAGCCCCCTGAGTTCCAGAGGTTGGCGAGCAGGAGAAGGCGAGTGCAGGGCCTAGAAGGTGGTGTGGAGACTCTGAGACTCCTGGCTTTCATCTTAGCTCCTTGCAAGGCTGGAAGCACTGAACACACACAGTTCCCCCATTCCTGCCCCCAACACAGAGTCCTCCCACTCGGCTCCGTTGCAGCCTAATCACTGGCCTTGTCTCAGCAGTGACTTCCCACCCTCCTCCCTGCTGAACCTTGGGCCCCAGTGCTAGAGGCTTCTAACGTCAGTGGCTTCCCCACCCTCCTCCCTGCTGAACCCCAGTGCTAGAAGCTTCTAACGTCAGTGGCTTCCCCACCCTCCTCCCTGCTGAACCGTGGCCCCAGTCCTGAGGCTTCTAATTTGCTTCTGTGTCCCTGGCACCTTTGAAGTGCCAGACCAACACCTGGACATCTTCAGGAGCCTCCAGAGTAAGGAGAAAGACTGTACTGGAGAAAGGAGGCCCGTCCTCTTCCCTCAAAGTGGGAGGGTAGGAGCCACGTGCCGCCGAATTGTCTGCCCCATGCCCCAGCAGGGGACCGGGCCTGGTTCTGGAGTGTTCTGAGCCTGAGCAGTTCCTGAGAGTAGCTGGGGAGCTGAGACTGAGTCAGCACCTTCTCTCTTCAGGGACCGACAAACCCCACCCTTCCACCTCCATGCACGCAGGCTGGCCTGGAAGGGCTGAATGTGGTCATATCCCCAGGTCATCTCCTAGGGAGAGGCAGAGTATGGCCCCAGGGTGGGGTTGGGGGAGCCCATGGCTCCTTTGCCTGTGAGATGTGGGGACTTTGGGATGCTGGGTCCACTTCCAGCCCCCATGGAGAGGGACATGGCACCTGGAAAAGAATGGGCTTCAGGGAGGGTAGAGGCGCCCCAGCCTGGAGTGGACAGGAGGCCTCTTGCTTTCAGACCCGGCCAGGGGGCCTGGAGAAGCCCCGGGACCTCCTTCTCCTGTGGAGACAGGCCGTGGTGCTGGGGACAGACCTGGCGGAGCTGCGAGCAGCCACTGAGAGGTGAGTGGCGGCTGCCCCACCTGGGGCCAGGCACCAGGCTGCAGGGAGCTGAGGCCCCCTCCGGGAGAGGGGAAGTGGTGCCTGGGGCGGGCCCTCCCATGGGTGCAATAGCCCTGGCCTGCCGGCTCCTCAACCAGCCCTGGCTGGGCCTCAGGCTGGACAGTGGGAGCAGTGATGAGGGTGGCCGAGGAGGGCAGTCAGGGAGAGGGACAAACAGGCCAGGGAGGTGGGTGGGGGACACCAAGGAGAGATGAGAGGAGGGTGGACAGGACATTGTGGGGTGGGGGACACCTATCCAGATGGAGCTTCCGTGGTCTGTCCAGCCTTGCTGGGTGCCACACTGGAGGTCAGCCCTGGTACCACCCTGCTAGCCCTTACATAGGTAGCAGCTCCTTGCACAGGAAGAGTCAGGGGCTCAGAGGGTCGATGACTCAGTGAAGGCTGCTGCAGTCTGGCCCCGCCCCTGCTCACTCCTCCCCAGCTGCTTCCTGGCATTTGGTGACACATGGGAACCATCAATGCCATGCAGCGGGGGCTTCTCCTGAGGATGGCCAAGGAGGGGGTCCTCTGTGGGACTGATGGGACTGATGGGACCAGGCCCTCCCTCTGCAGATGGGTCCTGAGTCAGCCACAGGTGCTGCCCTTGTCTCCCAGGGGCCTCGCTGACCTGCAGGCAGACACGGCCAAGACAGCCCGCCGCCTGCACACTGCCTGCCTGAACCTCGACTCCAACCTGCGACTGTCGGCCAGCAGCACGGCCAGCACCCTGGGGCAGCAGCTTCGGGACAAGGTTGGGGAGATGCTGCAGCTGCAGGTCCGCTGGGACACAGAGAAGGTGGCGCTCCAGGCCAGGTGTGTGCCCAGGGTCAGCAGGCTGGCACAGGGAGGGCCCGGAGGGGTGGGGCCCATCCAGCCTGCCCAGCAGCTGTGGATCCCAGATGTGGTCACACCGTACCAGGGGAGGTGGGGCCCTGGCGTCACTGGTGGTGCACACTCTTCAGAATCACCATCCCAGTGGCTGCAGGGCACTCCCCTAATGCCCAGGAGGCAGGCACTGGGGTCTCCTACAGTGAGGGTTTCGGGGAGCACAGCAGGGAACTCACTGGGTTTGTGTCCTGGGAGTCAGCACCCGGAATTGGAGTTTTCAGGACTTAAAGCAGGGCACGTTGTTCCAGGGGAAGAGCTCACCTTAGGTAAATTGTTTAAAAACGGAGGCAGGAAGAGGGACCAGGCCTCCTCCTGCCCCACGTGAAGGACACCCACACCCTCTCTGGGGTCTGCGATCTCGCCGTGACTGTGGAAGGTTTCGGCTCAGAGGTCTCTTGAGGGCAGCTTCAGCAGGAAGTGGGGAGGTGGCTCCCCAGTGGAGGTCTAACCTGCTGGCCGTGGGGCCGACGCCTCACAACCGGGGGTCCGGGGCCCACTTGGCCACAAACACCCTGCCAGGCTGACAGGCAGAGGCCCTCCCTACCCTCAGGGGGTCTAGCTGAGTCAAACACACCACAACCTAGCCCCAGACGAGCAGGACAGGACATGGGGGCCCAAGGGCTGCAGGGGCCGCACACCAGGGCCTGAGCCACAGGAAGGGGGACCTGGGGTCTTTAGTAAGAAGGTGGGTCCTGGGAAGGAAGGAACAGTAAAGTCACTTATTGTTAGACTGATGGTGACAGGTGCTCCAGGCAGAAGGACTGGCCGGACAAAGGCCTGCAGTGGGCACTCCCTCTGTTGTGCCATAAGGACGGGGCAGAGCCTCGGGCAGTCACTGCATCTGAGGCTGGAGAGCTGGTCAGGGTGTGGGCCTTGACTTCTGAGACCGTGGGAGCCACTGGAGGCTCTGTAGCAGGAGAGACGCGTGCTCAGACCAGGGACGGAGGCCACTCACACAGAGGCATTACCCAGCACCGGCAGGGGGGCCGCTGCACAGAGGAGTCTGGGCAGAGCCAGGGCATGCTTGGGTGCCCATCCTCTGGGCCCTGCCCTTCACCCTCCCCCACATCCCCAACTCCTCCCAGACTCTCAGAGCAAACGCTGCTGGTGGAGAAGCTCACAGAGCAGAACGAGCAGAAGGCGAGGACCATCGCTGCCCTCAGAACCGACCTGCAGAACCTGGTTGGTGGGCGGGACGGGAGTGGCTGTGTGGTGGGGGTCTGTCTGCCACAGGAAGCCTGGTGCAGTGGTGGCCCGGGGGGACGGCGGACAGCCTGTAGGGCAAGATGGAGTCCCTGCAGTGCACTCTGAGGCACATCAGGAAGGTGCAGCCCCTTGCCTGTCCTCCCAGTGGCGAAGATGGAGGTGGCCCACAGGGACCCTCAGGACTGTCCGCATGGTCCCCATCAAATCATGGCCCTGTGCTCTGGGCCCCTCTATCCCTTCCTCTCTGCACCTTGAAGGTGGCCCAGGAGGACGCCCAGTGCCTGGAGCTGTCATGGAGCAGCATCACTGAACTGGGGGAGCCACGGCACCCATTGAGGAGCCCCCAACGTGCCACATCCCCCCATCAAGGGGCGTCCCCACCACATACCCACTCCCCGGCCACCCTGGACCCTGTACTGCAGGCCGTGCGGGCAGCCATCGAGAGGCGGCGGCGGCGGGAACAGGTGGGCAGCCGCAGCCCGCAGGACCCCCTGTCTCCCTAAGGGCAGAAACATGAGTCCCTCAGGCTGAAGGGTAGTTATGGGGCCCCATGGCCCCAGGGAGGGGCTCCAGTGTGTGGGGGTTCCTTTTGGGGAGTCTCAAGCCCTGGTGGGCCTCAGTGGGCAAAGCTTGCCTAGATCAGAGGGACCCACACCGCGTCCCACCCAAGCAGGAGCTGTGCCTGCAGCTGGAGTCCTCCCAGGCAGTGGCAGCCGGGCTCCGGGAGCAGCTGTCCAAGTGCCGGCAGGAGCTGTGGGCTGCACAGAAGCTCCAGCAGAAGCGGGCTCGGGAGCAGGCACGGGAACGAGAGGCCCTTCGGGGCCAGCTGGAGGCCCAGAGGCTCGAGGTGCAGCAGTGCCGGGCGTCCTGCAAGCTCCTGGGGAGGTAACGGGGTGAAGGGGTTGTGTGGCCTTGCACAGGGAGTGGGGGATCCTGAGGGCCCAGGGCTGCTGTCAGGACAAGCACCTCTAGAGCTGGAGGGGATGCCAGCCAGGGAGGGGTCCTTTCCTTCCAGCAGAGTTCTGTGAGCACAAGTTGAGCATGGGCCGGGGTGGGCCACACCCGCCAGTGAGACCCTGTGTGCTTCTCGGGCTCCCTCTGCCCATGCAGTCTCACAGGCTGGCATCCACCCAGCCCCAACTGCCCACCAAGGCACATGGTGCACCTTGAATGTGTCCAGGGCCACCCCAACTCTGGCCCTTCCAACCCCAGGGAGAAGGCTGCTCTGGAGATGGTGGTGGAGGAGCTGAAAGGGAAGGCAGACGCTGCAGATGCGGAGAAGCAGGGGCTGGAGGCCGAGGCCACGGAGCTACAGAGAAGCCTCCTGCTGCAGGCAGAGCGGAGGGAGGAGCTGGCTCTGCAGAGGGAGCGGAGCTGCAGGGCACTGGAGACCAGGTGCGCCGCGGTGGCTGGGTGGACAGGGCCCCTCCCACAGGAGAGACCCCGCTCTGCCACCATCAGCCACTTGGCCTTGGGCCACGGGTCTGCTTCTTTACCTGTCTCATCTCAGGGTGTGGTGGCGGCCCTGACAGGGCAGGGGCGGGGGCTCTCCAGGCTCCTCCCCAGGCTGCACCATCCTCCAGACCAATCCTCACTCCCTCTGGCCCAGTGCCCCACCTGGGTGCACATCCACCACCCTCTGGGCCCAGCAGATGTGGGGCCCCACCCCTCCTGTCCCCCTGGAGGCACCTGTGCCTCCCCGACCCAGAAACGAAGCCCGGAAGCGAAGGGCTCCCTGCCTTCCTGGTCCTTCAGGGACTCCATGCTCCTCCTGGGCCTCCCTGGGCTTGGAGGGAGTTGCAGGTGGTCGCCTGCCTGAAATCCCATGGGGCAGCCACTGCTCACCCTGAGGGACCTCCCGCCCTCTGGTCTGGGGCCTCAGTCAAGGCCGCCTGCAGCAGCTGGAGGAGAAGGCCTCTGGGCTCAGAGAGGAGCTGGCATCAGCCCGGAAGGCACTGAGCACAGCACAGCTGCAGCGGGATGTCGTGGAGAGCGAGAGGGAGGGCTTGCGCAGCGCCCTGGCGCGGGTACGCCTCTGCTCCCCCCAACCCCACCCCACCTCCCGTCTGCCCCCACCCACCCCAGCCTCACTCACCTGGCCTCCCACTCCCTCTCTCCTGCCTGCCGGGACCCTCAGCCCATCACCAGAGCTCCCAAAGTCACCAAAGGCCTCTCCCGTCCCCAACCAGTAGGCACCAGGCTGGCCCAGCTGCTCTCAACCCTGCTGGCCACGTCTGCTTCTTCGTGGCTTCTCCCTGGCCCACCAGCCACTTCCTCTGGCTGGAGCCTCAGTGTCTGGAGCCACCCTTGGTCCTGAGACCTCCCCACTGTGGCGACCTTCCCACCACGTCCGCCCAGGAGCTCTGGCTTGCACACCTCCGCAGCTCCGGGCTCACTCCTTTCCCACCAGCAACAGCCCTGCCCTGGAAGCTAAAGGTCCCTCCCTGGCATCCCCCCACCTGCCCCAGGCCGAGTGCAGCAATGCGGACCTGGAGCTTCTTGTGAGGCGGCTGAAGTCAGAGGGAGTGGAGCAGAGGGACTCGCTGGCTGCAATGGCCGCCTTGATGGAGGCGCTGGCTCAGGACAAAAGTGACCTGAACCACTTGACCCTCCAGGTGAGACAAGGGCCAGTGGGGCAGGCCTCGCCGGAACCTGTTTCCCAGGTGGCTGTGGGTCTCCCAGCCCTGGGTCTTCCTTCCATTCTCCCAGATCACTTCCTCTCCTGGTCCAAGGTTTTGGGGACAAGGGAGCCTGACTGGCCCTGGCCAGGTCTGAGGGAGGGAAGACGGTGCCCCTGGGGCAGGCCTGAGGGAGGGAAGACAGTGCCCCTGGGGCAGGCCTCGGGGGTGGCTGGCCTACAGGGACTGAGGGTGCGGGGAGTGGATGCAGAGCCCCTGACACCTGGTGGCAGCTGGAGCAGGAGCGGGACCAGCTGCGGGAGCAGCAGAAGACTCTGGAACAGGAGCAGGTCCGGGCCAGGGAGCAGCTGGCACAGGCAGAACAGCAGCTGGTGCTGGAGCAGGCAGAGCGCAGGGGACTGCAGCAGGCCTGTGGGCGCCTGGAGCAGCAGCAGGAGCAGCTAGAGGGGCAGGCAGCCCTGCTGGGGCAAGAGAAGGCCCAGCTCCAGGAGCAGGTGGGCCAGGTGAGGACGTCTGCAGGGCGGGCTGCTGCCGCCGTCTGGGATACGGCTGGGTCGCAGGTCCTGCCTAAGGTACTTCTGGGAGTCAGGCAGGCTCAGGATACCCAAACCAGCTCTTTCTGTCTGGGTAACGGATCAAGCCCAGAGCTGGCCTCCCCGTGGGGGTGGGGGCAGGGCAAGGGTATGCAGAGAAGAAGATTTCCATCAGGCCTGGCCTCTATATCCATCCCGCCACTTGGCAGGGGAGCCCGGGCCTGAGGCCAGTGACTTCTGCACGCTGGGCCCTTAGAGAGCTTTGCTCTTTCCTCCTCTGTCTTGTTTCTCCCTGGTCCACATCCACACAGCTGAACTCTGCGATTGCGTATGCACTGGTGCCTTTGTGCGTTCATTCCCAATTTCCCCATCTTTTGCTGAGGAAGCTCAACTCACTGGAGAAAAGAACAGTCTAGGTTTTTTCCAATCCTGCCTCGTTCATCCACGCAGAAACCCTGCCCGTACTGGTTCAAGCCCCCGTGGCTCAGATTCCTCAGCCCCTGTCACATTCAGGACAGTTCAATCCTTCTGTTTTCAGATTCTGTCTTGTCCTTTTCTGGGGTCATCTTTTTCCTCTTTTTCTATTGACATTTAATAAGTCAGTGTACAGTGTCAAAGAGTTTTGACCATTGTACAAACCTGGGTAGCCGCCACCAGGATCAAGACATAGAACATTTTTGTCAGCCCAGCAGGTTCCCCCACGTGCCTTCAGCCATTGCCCAAAGCCCCTGGCTCCCACCCAGGCGGCCTCTGCTCTGATGTGCAGCGCCATGGACTGGATGCACCTGTTTTAGAGTTCCTTATGAATGGAGCCGTGCATTACAGACGCTTTTGTGTCCAACTTCTCTCTCTCAACATCATGTCTTTGCGATCCATACATGTTGTTCAGTGTATCACTAAGCCCTTTGTTTTTAACTGCATAGTTATATTCCTTGGGATGAGTAAACCACATTTGCTTATTCATCCACCTGTTGCTGGACATTGAGATTGTCCACACAAGTCACACAAGACTTGCTGAATCAGAAACTCTGTGGGCGGGGCCCAGAAATCGGGATTTTAATGAGCCCTCCTTGGAATTCTGCTGCACACTAAAGTGTGAGAACCACAAGTGTATGGTATGATGTAGGAACTAAGGTCCATTATTTTTCATACTAATACCCAGTTTTTCCAGCACCACTTTTTAAAACTCTCTCCTTTTGTCCTTGATTAAATTTGGCAACTTGTTGAAAATAAATTGATCATATATGTGGGATTTGTTGATCTGTGCAAGTCAATCTATTCCTTCTTTCACCAAAACCACAGTCTTGATTATGATAGCTTTTTAGTAAGTCTTGAAACTGAGTAGTGTACACACATCCACCTTGTTATTTTTCAAGATTGTTTTGGCTGTTCTAAATCCTTTGCATACTCATATACATTTTAGAATCATCTTGTCAATTTCTTCTTCTCTCCCCTGCAAAATAGCCTGCTAGGACTTTGATTAAAATTGTTTAGAATTTATAGATCAACTTGTGGAAATGGACATCTTAAATATATTGAATATTATATCCATGAATATGGTATATCTCTCCTTGTCTTTATTACTCTCAGCCACGTTTGTAGTTTTCCATGTAGAGGTTTCTTGCACATCTTTGATTAGGTTAATTCTAGATTTTTATATCATGAATTATATTACTGTTTTAATGTCGTTTTCTTGTTGTTCATTATTATAGAAATATAATTTCATGTGAAATACAATTTCATATGTTTATTTTGAGTCATGTGACTCTGACAAATTCACTTATAAGACTAAGTACAGAGCAAAGTTAAATATAACTGGTGAGAGTGGCCATACTTCCACCAATGCAAGTGGGGAAATAATTTGATGTTTCACCATTTAATATGATGTTATCTGTAGGCTTTTCACAGATGCCCTTTATCAGAGTAAGGAAGTTCCCTTTCATTCCTAGTATGCTGATATTTTTTAAAATTTATAAATGGGTATTGGATTCTGCTGAATGCTTTTTCTGGAACTATTAAGATGATCACGTCATTGTTCTCCTTGTGCTGTTAATGCAGTGAGTTATACTGGTTAATTTTTTAGATGTTAAACTTGCATACCTAAGTAAGCCCTACTTTGTCATGCGTTAGTATCCATTTTATATATTTTTTATTCAACTTATAATATTTTGTTAAAGATTTTTGCATCTCTATTTGTGAGTAATAGTTCTGTAATTTTCTTTCCTTGGAATCGTCAGATGTGGAATCAGGGTTGTGCTGGCCTCCTAAAATACACTGGAAAATAGCCTCTCTTCCTCTATTTCCTGAAAGTGTTTGTGTAAAATTGGTATTACTTAGTTCTTAAATGTTTGGCAGAATTCACTAATGAAATAGTGTGAGCTTGGAGTTTTCTTTGTGAGAAAGCATTTGATAATGAATTCAGTTTCTTTAACAGATATATAATCTATTCCAATTTCTTAGTTGCTTTTATGGCTATTTCTTCATCTGCGTCCTAACAATTTTGCATGTTGTGTTTTTATTATCAGTCAATTCAAACTATTTTCTCTTTCCTCATGTGATTTATTCTTTGCCCCATGGATTATATGGACATATATGGTCTAAATTCCAAATAGGGTTTTCTAAATGTCTAATTGTTAACAATTTCTAATATAATTCCATCATGATCAGAGGACATACTCCATATTATTTGGATGGATTTAAATGTCCCAGTCTATCATCTATCTTGAACATGTCAAAAGAATGTGTATTATGCTATTGCTGAGTGCATTGTTCTACAAATATAAATTAAATCAAGTTGCTTAGTAATGCTGTTTAAATCTTCTAAGCCCTTACTGGGGTTTTTTGTGTGTCGATTTATTTCTTTGATTGGTTGTTTTTTTCTACTTGCTGCATCAGTTAGTGACAGAAGGGCATTAAAATCTCTATCTGTGATAATGGAATTGTCTGTTTCTTTCCCTAGATCTCCCCTTAGTTTCTTCCCATAGTCAATTTTTGCTTCATGTGTTTTAAATTTCTATTATTAGGTGTATATATATTTAGTATTTTATGTCTTTATGAGGAATTGGCTTTTTATCATTGTAAAACATCCCCTCTTATCTCTAGCAATACTCTTTTTTGATATCTACTTTTTTGATATTGATATAACCACTTCCATTTTCGTATGCTTAATGTTTCCATGGTATATCCTTTTCATGTATTTACTTTCAACTTGTCTGTGTCTGCTTATTTAAAGTGTGTGTCACCATGATCAAGTGGATCTCACACCAAGGATGCAAGGATGGTTTAACATATGTAAGTCAATAAATATGATACACCACATAAACAAAATTAAAAACAAAAATCACATGATCATCTCAATAAATGCAGAAAAAGCATTTGACAAAATCCAGCATCCCTTTATGATTAAAACCCTCAGCAAAGTTAGCATTGAAGGGACATACCTTAAGGCAATAAAAACCATCTATGACAAACCCATAGCCAACACATAGTGAATGGGGAAAAGTTGAAAGCATTCCCCATGAGAACTGGAACGAGACAAGGATGCCCACTCTCACCACTTCTATTCAACACAGTACTGGAATTCTTAGCCAGAGCAATCAGACAAGAGAAAGAAATAAAGGCGTCCAAATCAGTAAAGAGGAAGTCAAACGCTCACTGTTTTCTGATAATATAATCGTATACCTAAAAAACCCTAAAGACTCCTCCCAAAAGCTCCTAAGCTGGTAAATGAATTCAGCAAAGTTTCAGGATACAAAATTAGTATACACAAATCAGTAGCTCTGCTGTACACCAACAGTGACTAAGCTGAGAATCAAATCAAGAATTCAACCCCTTTCACAATAGCTGCAAAAAAAAAAAAAAAAATACTTAGGAATATGCCTAACCAAGGATGTGAAAGACTTCTTTAAGGAAAACTACAAAACACTGCTGAAAGAAATCATAGATGACACAAACAAATGGAAACACATCCTATACTCATGGATGGGTAGAATCAATATTGTGGAAATGACCATACTGCCAAAATCAATCCACAAATTCAATGCAATTCCCATCAACATATCATCATCATTCTTCACAGAGCTAGAAAAAAAATCCTAAATTTCGTGTAGAACCAAAAAAAGAGCCCACAGAGCTAAAGCAAGAATAAGCAAAAAGCAAATCTGATGGTATCACATTACCCAACTTCAAACTATACTATAAGGTAACAGTTACCAAAACAGCATGGTGCTGGTATAAAAATAGGCACGTAGGCCGGGCGCGGTGGCTCAAGCCTGTAATCCCAGCACTTTGGGAGGCCGAGACGGGCGGATCATGAGGTCAGGAGATCGAGACCATCCTGGCTAACCCAGTGAAACCCCGTCTCTACTAAAAAATACAAAAAATTAGCCGGGCGAGGTGGCGGGCGCCTGTAGTCCCAGCTACTTGGGAGGCTGAGGCAGGAGAATGGCGTGAACCTGGGAGGCGGAGCTTGCAGTGAGCTGAGATCCGGCCACTGTACTCCAGCCTGGGCGACAGAGCCAGACTCCATCTCAAAAAAAAAAAAAAAAAAAAAAAAAAATAGGCATGTAGATCAATGAAACAGAATACAGAACCCAGAAATAAACCCAAATACTTACAGTCAACTGATCTTCAACAAAACACAGAAAAACATAAAGTGAGGAAAGGACACTCTATTTAAGAAATGGTGCTGGGATAATTGTCAAGCCACATGTAGAAGAAAGAAACTGGATCCTCATCTCTCACCTTGTACAAAAATCAACTCAAGATGGATCAAAGACTTAAATCTAAGACCTGAAATCATAAAGATTTTAGAAGATAGGCCAGGCACGGTGGCTCACGCCTATAATCCCAGCACTTTGGGAGGCTGAGGTGGGCAGATCACGAGGTCAGCAGTTTGAGACCAGCCTGGACAACACGATGAAACCTTGTCTCTACTAAAAATACAAAAATTAGCCAGGTATGGTGGCACATGCCTATAATCCCAGCTACTCAGGAGGTTGAGGCAGGAGAATCGCTTGAATTTGGGAAGCAGAGGTTGTAGTGAGCCAAGATCATGCCATTGCATTCCAGCCTGGGTGACAGAACAAGACTCTGCCTCAAAAAAAAAAAAAAAAAAAAATCTAGAAGATAATATCGGAAAAATCCTTCTAGGCATTGGCTTAGACAAAGACTTCATAACCAAGAACCCAAAAGCAAATGCAACAAAAGCAAAGACAAATAGATGGGACTTAATTAAACTAAAAAGCTTCTGCACAGAAAAAACAACAACAAAAAAAACAGCAGAGTTAACAGACAACCCACAGAGTGGAAGAAAATCTTCACAATCTATACATCTGACAAAGGACTAATATCCAGAATCTACAAAGAACTCAAATCAGTAAGAAAAACAAACAAACAATACCATCAAAAAAGTGGGCTAAGGACACGAATAGACAAGTCTCAAAAGAAGATATACAAATGGCCAACAAGCATATGGAAAAATGCTCAACATCTCTAATTATCAAGGAAATGCAAATCAAAACCACAAGGCTATGCCACCTCACTTCTGCAAGAATGACCATAATCAAAAAATTAAAAAAAAAAAGATATTGGCCAGGCGCAGTGGCTCAAGCCTGTAATCCCAGCACTTTGGGAGGCCGAGACGGGCGGATCACGAGGTCAGGAGATCGAGACCATCCTGGCTAACATGGTGAAACCCCGTCTCTACTAAAAAATACAAAAAACTAGCCGGGCGAGGTGGCGGGCGCCTGTAGTCCCAGCTACTCGGGAGGCTGAGGCAGGAAAATGGCGTGAACCTGGGAGGCGGAGCTTGCAGTGAGCTGAGATCTGGCCACTGCACTCCAGCCTGGGCCACAGAGCGAGACTCCGTCTCAAAAAAAAAAAAAAAGATATTGGCATGGATGCAGTGAAAGGGAACACTTTTACACTGTTCGTGGGAATGTAAACTAGTCCAACCACTCTGCGAAACAGTGTGGAGATTCCTTAAAGAACTAAAAGTAGATCTACTGTTTGATCCAGCAATCTCACTACTAGGCATCTACCCAGAGGAAAAGAAGTCATTATACAAAAAAGATACTTGGACATACGTGTTTATAGCAGCACAATTTGCAATTGCAAAAATATGGAACCAGCCCAAATGCCCATCAATCAACGAGTGGATTTTAAAAATATGATATATATACGTATATACACACACTCCATGGAATACTACACAGCCATAAAAAGGAATAAAATAATGGCACTCACAGCAACCTGGATGGAATTGGAGACTATTATTCTAAGTGAAGTAACTCAGAAATGGAAAACCAAATATCATATGTTCTCATTCATATGTGGAACCTAAGCTCTGAGGATGCAAAAACATAAGAATGATACATTGGATTTTGGGGACTCGGGGGAAAGGGCTGGGGGTGGTGAGGGATAAAAGACTACACATTGTGTATAGTATACGCTGCTTAGATGATGGGTGCACCAAAATCTCAGAAACCACCGCTAAAGAACTTATTCATGTAACCAAACACCACCTGTTACCCAAAAACCTATTGAAATAAAAAAATAAAAAAATCAACAAATAAAGTGTGTGTCAAAAGCATACTTGGGTTTTGCCTTTATATTTACTCTGACAACTTCTATCTTTAATTAGAGTGTTTATTAGACCACTTACATTTAAGTAACTATTAATATGCTTTATTTACATCTAGGTATTTGCCATCTATTTGTCTCATATTTTTAAAATATTTTTACATTCTTCCTTTCTGGCCTCTTTTGGGGTTAGCTGCATATTTATTTAGTATTCCATTTTATGTTCTCTATTGATTGTTTTTAGCTGTGTTTCTTTTTGTTAGTTTTAGTGATTACCCTAAAATTATGATATGCACAGCCTATATCCAAATACTATATTACTTCACAAACAATGTAAGATCCTTCCAGCAATATATTCCGTTTATCCCTTGCTATGTTTCAAATGTGTCCCCTCCAAAATGTAGGTGTTGAAACGTAATGACTGATTGTGACAGTATCAAGAGGTGGGACCTGTAAGAGATGATTTAGGCCATAAGGGTTCCACCCTCATCAGTGAGATTAAAGCCTTTATGAAAGGCGCTTCCTGCAACATTTGTGTCTCACTTCCCCTTGTGCCTTCCACCATGTGAAGATGCAGCACTCTTCTCATCCGGAAAATGCAGAATCAAGGCACAGCCTTGGAAGCAAGAGTAGTCCTTGATAGACAATTGAACCTGCCAGCACCTTGATTTTGGACTTCCCAGTCTCTAGAACTGTGAGAAGATAAATGAATACATTTCCACTCGTTGTAAATTACCCAGTCTCAGGTATTTTGTTATAGCAGCACCAATTTACTAAGACATCTCTTCTATCCTTTTCACTCTTGTTGTTCTGTTTTATTTCTGTATATGTTGTTATAAACCTTATACTACTTTACTAATACTTTTTATTTTTAAATGATTATTTTTAACCATTCACACACACACACACTCATCTTTTCACAAACATTTCAGGTATTTGGTAACATTCTTTACCTTCTTGAGTGTGTTTTTAAACATATTAATTACAGTACTTTTTGGTGTCTTTGTCTGATAACTCTAACATCTGGATCCCCTAATGAGCTATTTCTATTGTCTTTTATTTATTTATTTTCAGTAGTTTGGCCTTGTCTCCTAGTATGCTTAATTTTTTTTTGTTTTTTTATTATGCTTAATAATTTTTTATTGAATGACAGACTTTGTGTTTTTGTAGATGTAATTCATAGACATAATTTAAGACTTTGAATGATACAAGCTTCTTCCAGAGGGAATTTGCTTTTGACTTTGGGAAATCAGAATAGGGATAAATCACCTTTATCCAGTCGAGGATTTAGCTGCTTTGTAACTGTACTTCAGTGTTTTCTGAGAAGTCGTCTATTTCTGGCTTACCCCAGGGTATAACTCTCCTATGTTCCTAATTGGAAATCTCAGGTGTTTACCAGGGTTCCTACTCTTTAGTTAGCCCTAAACTCCAGGTTTTATTTTCTCAACTCTATAAGACTTTCAAAAGTCCTATCTGACTTCCCAGACTCTCAACTGCTATTTTTTTTTGTTCAGATTCTTAGTCTCCTGGTCCTTTACTGCTTCTGAATTATAAAAAAAAAAAAAAAAATACATACTTTTTCAAAGCAGTACCATTTATTTTATTTTATGAGACAGGGTCTTTGTTGCCCAAGCTGGAGTGCCATGGCCTGATCATGGCTGACCGCAGCCTCGACCTTCTGGCTCAAGCAATCCTCCCACATCAGCCTCCTGAGTAGCTGGGACTACAGGCACACGTGACCATCCCCGGCTAATTATTGTGTTTTTTGTAGAAATGGGGTTTTGCCATGTTGCCCAGGCTGGTCTCAAACTCCTGGGTTCAAGTGATCCACCTGCCTCAGCCTCCCAAAATGCTGGGATTATGCGCTCAGCCAGCAGTCCCATTTTTTAAAATCACAATATAGAATCTCAGGTTTACCTCCAGGCATTTCCTTCCCTTGTGATTGCTCTTCTTTTCATTCCCTGGCTGCTTTGGTATCTCTGAACTCTGAGTTATGTTGCTTCAATCTCATAAGCCTGCTGAACTCTTAGGCCATGTTCCCAGTCTTTTAGCTAAAACTTTTTTTTTTTTTTTTTCCAAGCAGACTCTCGCTGTGTCACCCAGGGTGGAATGCAATGGGGTGATCTAGGCTCACTGCAACCTCCACCTCCCGGGTTCAAGCAACTCTCCTGCCTCAGCCTCCTGAGTAGCTAGGATTACAGGCACACGCCTAGCTAATTTTTGTATTTTTAGTAGAGATGGGGTTTCGCCATGTTGGCCAGGCGGGTCTCAAACTCCCAAGCTCAGGTGATCTGCCCACCTCAGCCTCCCTAAGCGCTGGGATTACAGGCATAAGCCACCAAGCCCAGCCTAAAGTTTTATTATTGGATCCTGAGGCTCTACACCCCGTGTCACTCAGGACTTGGCAGATACCCCAAAGGGGAAACCTGTTGTATTTGTAGAATTTCAGACTCACTTTAATATATTTCTCTCTGTAGCCTGAACACCAGGGACCTGACTGCTTAGTATCTCTCTAATGCTTTTAAACAGATTATTGAGTTGTATGTTGTGTCACTTTTCCAGTTGCTTTAGGTAGGAGGGTTGGTCTTCAACAACCTACCTCACCATTATCAGAAGTAGAAAGTCCTGGTTTTTACTTTGAAAGAATATTTTCACTGAGTATAGAATACTAAAATAGCCATTATTTTCTTTCAGAAATGTAATGAAGTCATTCCATTGTCTTCTGACTTTCATTGTTGCATGGAAAGTAAATGTCAGTCTTGTTCATTTCATGGCTATGTGTCATTTTCCCTTTTTTTAAAAAAAAAAATTTCTTTATCTTTGGTATTCAGAAACTTTACTAAGTTGTATATCTGTGACATTTTCTTTCTATTTATCCTTTTGGAGGTTACAGCTCATTTTAAGTCTGTGGCTAGATGTATTTTACTAGATTTGGAAAATTCTTGGCCTGTATCTGTTCAAATATGCCCTCTCATCTCCTTCTGAGATTGTAATTACACATATGATGGGCATTTTTAGCTTGTCCCATATGTCTATAACACTGTTTTGTGTATTTTCCATCCTTCTCTCTCTTTATGATTCAGTCTGAACACATTCTTTTGTCTCTCTTCCAGGTTACTAGTCCTTTCTTTTATTCTAATCTGCCATTGTCTATTAGTTTCCTTACTTTTTTGGTTATTATATTTTAAACTGTATTTTTTATATTTAGTATCCAGTTCTATTGTTAAACTTTACATCTTGCTATCCATCTTCTTGAACATATTAATCAACTATTTTAAAGTTTGTGTCTGATAACTCCAATATCTAGATAACCAGGGTGGGAGGATCTGTATCTATTTTCTGTTCTTACTTGTGGTTTTTTGTCATGTGGTCCTGTCTCCTAATAGGCCAGATCTTGATTAAATAGTCAATCTTCTATATAATAAATTACAGAAATAATTTGAGGATCTTGACAATGCTATTCTTCTTCCAGAAAGGGTTTATTTTTGTCGTTGTTGTTGTTTGTTTGTTTTTGAGAGAGTGTCTCACTCTGTCACCCAGGCTGGAGTGCAGGGGCATGATCTTGGCTCACCATAACCTCTGCCTCCTGGGTTCATGCGATTCTCCTGCCTCAGCCTCCTGAATAGCGGGGATTACAGGTGCATGCCGTCGTGCCCAGCTAATTTTTGTATTTTTAGTAGAGATAGGGTTTTACCATGTTGCCAGGCTGGTCGTGAACTCCTGACCTCAAGTGATCTACCTGCCTTAGCCTCCCAAAGTGCTGGGAGTCGCCGCACTCGGCCAGAATTTACTTTTGACCCTGGCAGGCAGTGAAGGTAGAAGGTCACTGTAATCCAGTCAGTGACTGGGATGATTCATACCTGAGCTGCAGTGTCTATGAAGGATGGTCTGTTTCTGATTCATCACTACTACTAGGATCAAGCCCTGCGGTGAATACAACCTGATGTCTTGTGATACGTATCAAAGCCTCTCCGCTTTGGTGGCTCTGAACCCTAATTTTTGTTCCCCTCAGGCCATGGTACTGCCAGAAGCTCTTCTTGGCATCCCAATTTTTCAGCCCAAACTTTTAAATCAGCAAATGCCTTAAGGGAAAAGGAGACACCAAATGCTGGGCTCATTCCTCTGTGTCTCCCTTCTCTCCAAGATCTTCGCTGCTTCAGTCCCAGCTGTCTTTTCAGTTGTCTGAGGTCTCTTACATATTCTTGTGATATATCTACCTAGATTTTTATGATATTCTTGGTAGAAGCGTTGGTCTGCAGCAGTCTAGTTTTCCGTTACCTTCTGTTGCCATTTCTGTGCAGTGTTTCCTGACCCCTGGACACTGGAGGACAAATAAATGGTACCATTTAGATTGACAGTTGGCTCCTACCTAGGAGTGCCCAGTTCAGTACCATCCCCATCGGGGTACCTGAGTGGATGCCCCCTCTATTGTAAAGACATCCACGTGCTTCTGAGGTCCACCCACTTCTTCCACTCTCACCTCCATGCCATTCTGCGTGAAATCACTTCTTCTGAAGTCCTTTCTTCCCCTCAAAAGGCCCATGCTCACCCACCCACTTACTCTCTTTCTCTGCCAACTGTCCACTTCCCACCTCCTCTAGGTTACATGCCAGAAACAGGCCCTGGAGGAGCAGCTGGCTCAGAGCCTGCAGGACCAGGAGGCCCAGATGGACACTCTGCAGCAGGCCCTGCAAGACAAGGATGCTCTGTCTGAGGAGCGGGCCCAGCTGCTGGCCAAGCAGGAGGCCTTGGAGAGGCAGGGCCGGCTCGCAGCTGAAGAGGCAGCTGATCTCAGGTATGCAAGGGCCTGCCAGTCACGGCATGTCCCACACGTCCTTACTCTCAGAGAGTCTGCAGTGTAGCAGCGTATGGGGACACGCACACCATGGCATAGGACTGGGAGGGAGTGTGTGCACATGAAATGGGCTGTGAGTGAGAGGCAAGCACAGTGCCTTTGGGTTGGGGCAGGGCATCTAGAAGAGGTCAACCCAGTGAAAGCACTGGGGTCACCTTCCTGAAGGAGGTGGTGGCAAGTGCAGAAACACAGCTGAGACCAGTGGAAGGCAGATGTGGAATGTCTTGCTCATGGAGCTGTGGAGTTCAGGGTGAAGGGATGGCTGGATTCAGGCACTCCCACCGTGCCCTTGGAATCCTGCTTCTCCCTCCCTCAGCACAGCTTGGCTCTGAGATCTTATTCCAGGCAGGCTCACTCGGAGAGGTGGCAAGATGGCCAGCAGCCACTCCAGGGTCCCCCTTCCAGCAGACACAGGGCACCCTTCTCCCCACAAGGCCTGAGAGTGGCGGCCATGGGCCATGTTGAGCTGTGTGATATCCCTGTACCAATCCTGGGAGCCTGGAGTCACAGGGCCTGATCCCAGGCTTGGGTGACACACCCACCCCTGGAGCCCAGAGCAGGGCCAGCCCAGGGACACACGAGGTGGAGAGTGTGGACGGGTGAGCCCAGAGGCCCTCAGGGCAACTCCCAGAAGTTGGGATGGGCACTCGCAGGCAGGAACAGGATGTGTGTAGGTGCCGCCCGGTGTGTGTGTGTGCAGGTGCGGCCTGGTGTGTGTGTGTGTAGGTGTGGCCTGGTGTGTGTGTGTGTAGGTGTGACCTGGTGTGTGTGTGTGTAGGTGCCGCCCGGTGTGTGTGTATGCAGGTGCGGCCTGGTGTGTGTGTGTGTAGGTGTGGCCTGGTGTGTGTGTGTGTAGGTGCCGCCCGGTGTGTGTGTGTGTAGGTGCAGCCCAGTGTGTGTGTGTGTAGGTGCTGCCTGGTGTGTGTGTGTGTAGGTGCCGCCTGGTGTGTGTGTGTGTGTAGGTGCCGCCCGGTGCGTGTGTGTGTAGGTGCCGCCCGGTGTGTGTGTGTGTGGGTACCGCCTGGTGTGTGTGTGTGTGGGTGCCGCCTGGGG
>NC_037680.1:117444020-117558553 GCF_003255815.1 Theropithecus gelada
CCGCCTGGTGTGTGTGTGTAGGTGCCGCCCTGTGTGTGTGTGTGTAGGTGCCACCCGGTGTGTGTGTGTAGGTGTGACCTGGTGTGTGTGTGTGTAGGTGCCGCCCGGTGTGTGTGTGTGCAGGTGCGGCCTGGTGTGTGTGTGTGTAGGTGTGGCCTGGTGTGTGTGTGTGTGGGTGCCGCCTGGGGTGTGTGTGTGTGGGTGCCACCGGGTGTGTGTGTGTGGGTGCCGCCCGGTGTGTGTGTGTGTAGGTGCCGCCCGGTGTGTGTGTGTGTAGGTGCTGCCTGGTGTGTGTGTGTGTGTGTAGGTACCGCCTGGTGTGTGTGTGTAGGTGCCGCCTGGTGTGTGTGTGTAGGTGCTGCCTGGTGTGTGTGTGTGTGTGTAGGTACCACCTGGTGTGTGTGTGGGTGCCACCTGGTGTGTGTGTGTGTAGGCTGCTGCCTGGTGATCTGGATGGATCCTGCAGCCTCTGCAGAAACCCAGCAGCTGATGGCTTCTGTGCCTTCTCGGCTCTGCTTAGGGCCCTGCTCAGGCACTGCTAAGTATTTTTGTTGAAAAGATTGCTTCCTGGAATTCTAGAATCTGAGAGGCATGAGAAACATTGGAGTCTGGGATCCTTGAGCTTCTTCGCAGACAAACCCCTTCTCCAAATGAAAGCTTTCGCAGCAATTGGGAAGGAAAACCTGAGGGAGGCTGCTGTGGGTTTGGCTCCTTCCCATGCTCCTTTCTGGGCCCTGGGGCCTCCAAGGACCGGGGTGGAGGTCCCTTCCCTGCTGGTAGGATCTGCTGCCCAGAACACAGGCCCTGGCCAGAGCCCTCAGCAGCCTGGGTCCTGCCCTGACAGCTGCCCCTACCTCTGCCCTGCCACTGACCCCCCCTGCACATGGCAGCCCTGCGGGCCCCAACATCACAGGCCACCGAACAGGGGTCCTGACGGCCAGTTGAGCCTCTGGTGACAGAGGGGCTTGACCTGAAGCCACGTCTGCCCAACACACTCTGTGTTTATCTGACTGGCCCAGTGCGGCCGGAGAGCGTGGATGCTGCCATTTTGATGAACTCACAGGTAACACTGAGGACCATTAAGTGCGGGAAATCCTGCTGCAGCTCCTTGCTTCTGATGAGACCTCCCCACGGGTCTGCTTTATGAAGCGCTCCACTCTCGGATCCTCAGGCCCTGACAAGGCTTCTGCAGTGGGGACCTGCTCCCTCCATTCATGGAGGCCCGCTTGTCAGCCAGCAAGATGGACCAAGGTCCCTGCTGGCCCACACCCCAAGCAGCCCTGCCCTGCTCAGAGCACCCCGTGGGGGGCCAGGCCTCCAGTCCAGGGGCTCAATGGTGGAGCCCCTGGAGTTGCTCCTGGGCCCCCATGGAGAGAGAGAGGCTGGGCACAGGCTCAGGTCCCCAAGCTTCAGGCAAAGACGTCCGATTTCTGAGCAGCAGAGGCCACATCCCTTACAGGAGACCAGGCAGGCCTCTAGGAGGAGGGGTTTCCAGGCTGACTTGGAGGGAGAAGAGCTGCCAGGTGAAGACAGCACTCAAGCCTGGGAGTGTGGGATGGGGGCCATGAGGAGCACTTGCAGGCGGAGGGACTGGAAGGGGAGCAGAGCAGCGTGCAGCAGAGTGAGGTTTCTGGGGGTTCTGACCTGAGCCCAGAGGACCTCCCTCTGCGAGCCCTGGTGAGCCCCCAGAAGGCTGGGATGTGCTATACCCCTGATGAAGGTGGTGGCAGTGGCCAGAAAGATGGAAGAGAAACGCAGGCAGGGCCTGGTCAAGAGTTGCCAGGGTCCCCGTGGCCTATGGCCCGCCCTGACCTCATCTGTTTGGGGTTGTGCACCCACCATTTGCGTGTTCATATGGGCGTCTGTCTTGAGCCCTTGCAGTGTGTTTGTACGTGTTGTTTGTACGTGTTGTTTGTGCGTGTTGTCTGTACGTGTTGTTTGTACGTGTTGTCTGTGCGTGTTGTTTGTGCGTGTTGTCTGTGCGTGTTGTCTGTGCGTGTTGTTTGTACGTGTTGTTTGTGCGTGTTGTTTGTATGTGTTGTTTGTACGTGTTGTTTGTGCATGTTGTTTGTATGTGTTGTCTGTGCATGTTGTTTGTACGTGTTGTTTGTACATGTTGTCTGTGCGTGTTGTTTGTACGTGTTGTTTGTATGTGTTGTTTGTACGTGTTGTTTGTGCATGTTGTTTGTGCATGTTGTTTGTATGTGTTGTTTGTGCGTGTTGTTTGTACGTGTTGTTTGTACATGTTGTCTGTGCGTGTTGTTTGTGCGTGTTGTTTGTGCGTGTTGTTTGTGCATGTTGTTTGTATGTGTTGTGTGTGTTGTTTGTATGTGTTGTTCGTGCATGTTGTTTGTGCGTGTTGTTTGTGCGTGTTGTTTGTATGTGTTGTTTGTGCGTGTTGTTTGTGTGTGTTGTTTGTGTGTGTTGTTTGTGCGTGTTTGTATGTGTTGTTTGTGCGTGTTGTTTGTACGTGTTGTTTGTGCGTGTTGTTTGTGCGTGTTGTTTGTGCGTGTTGTTTGTATGTGTTGTTTGTGCGTGTTGTTTGTGTGTGTTGTTTGTGTGTGTTGTTTGTGCGTGTTTGTATGTGTTGTTTGTGCGTGTTGTTTGTACGTGTTGTTTGTGCGTGTTGTTTGTGCGTGTTGTTTGTGCGTGTTGTTTGTACGTGTTGTTTGTACGTGTTGTTTGGTGCCTTGCTTTGTTCACTGATAAACACCCAGCACAGGGCAGCAAAGAGCAACAATGAAACTTGCCATTGATGGTTGGATCACTGATGAATTAATTGTAGAAATGTGAGGTCTTTTATCACCCGTCCCTCCCAGGAACGGGCACTGCTGTGCGTCGGTGTGTGCTCCAGGTGTCTTCTGAGCGGTGGCATCTCCGTGCACAAATGCACCACGCAGGCTTTTCACATGATGGAATCACGCTGCATGTGGGGGTCCAATTGGGTGGGTGACTTTTTGGGGGGACTCTTTTCATGATATTAGAATAGAAAATAGTTTCCTTGGCCGGGCGCGGTGGCTCAAGCCTGTAATCCCAGCACTTTGGGAGGCCGAGACGGGCGGATCACAAGGTCAGGAGATCGAGACCATCCTGGCTAACACGGTGAAACCCCGTCTCTACTAAAAAATACAAAAAACTAGCCGGGCGCAGTGGCGGGCGCCTGTAGTCCCAGCTACTCGGGAGGCTGAGGCAGGAGAATGGCGTGAACCCGGGAGGCGGAGCTTGCAGTGAGCTGAGATCCGGCCACTGCACTCCAGCCTGGGCGGCAGAGCGAGACTCCGTCTCAAAAAAAAAAAAAAAAGAAAATAGTTTCCTCGTCCTTGTTAACAGCACATGGTGCTCCAGAGACAAGATGCACCATAATTTCTACAACATTCTTCCATTTATTTGCATTTCAGCTGAGTCTCATTAACACCTGGGTAAAGCTATAGAGAGCATGTTGTACGCGGGATCTTACGGATGCCTTGCCCATTGTTTGCTGCTCCTTTGCAGGGCGGAGAGGGACTCCCTGGAGAGCAGCCTCCTCGAGGCCCAACAGCTGGCCACGAAGCTGCAGGAGCAGCTGGAGGAGGAGGCCCGGAGCACAGGACTCGCTCGGCAAGCCTTGCAAGGTGCTCCAAGGGCACTCCCTCAGCTCCTTCCCCAAAAGTGAGCCATGCAGGGGCCCCTGGCGTGGAGCTCACTACCCACACATGCTGCACCCCTCTCCGGAGCCCACAGGGGCACGAACGTGAGCCTGGAGCTCATGTGACGAAGCAAGTTGGGCCACCTCGCCCGTGAGGAACAGCAACACCCTGCCCAGGCTGCACCTGGTGCCGGCCTCAGGCTCTGAACTGGGTTGTGGCCGCAGGGTCAGCGTGTAGCCTCCAGCTGCAGCCCTGTACCCTTGACCCTGCTCAGCCCAGCCTGCCATGGGCTGGCCGCCCACTCCCAGAGCCTGGAGTGGACAGTGGTCGCCCCCAAGGCTGTCACTCCCTAAGGAGTCCCAAAGGGTTTGGGGGTCCACATGCCAGGCCCTGGCACACCTTACCCATCACCCCACAGTGGAAATGGAGCAGCTACAAAGTGACTGGGAGGTCCAGGAGATGAAGCTGCGGCAGGACGCGGGGCGGCTCCAGCGACAGGTGGCACAGCAGGAGCGGGAGGCACAGCGGGCCCTGGAGAGCCAGGCATCAGCTCACCGGGAGGCCCTGGCACAGCTCCAGAGGGAGAAGGTCTGCTTCCCAGGAGCCCACCAGTAGCTTCCTAGAAGGCTACCAGGTCCCAGGGAATGGCAGGCCCTTGGGAGGAGGGGGCCTGGGAGACTGAGTTCAGAGACATAGGCACCTGGCCAGGGAAAGCTGGGCAATGACCTGCTCATGCTTCATAGTTCAAGTGGGCATCCAGGGCCTTCCTCGTGGAGCCCTCACACTGGGCTTGGGTTGGTATTTGGGGGAGGCCTCCCTCATGGAAGACGCTGGACGTGCTGTTGGCTGGTCTGGTGCAGTCTGAAGGATGAGGGCTGGAGGGGGCCCTGTCCCGCAGGTCCCAGGCTTCTGGAGGCCTGGTTTGATGTGTCTTTACACCCCTCCGTGGCAAGGGCACTGCAGAGACTCAGGAATGGTTTACAAACTGATAGATCAATGTGGGATGACAGGTGCTGAGACCCAGAGAGGCCCTCCCTGCTCTGGCGACTCAGGGGAAGACATGGGGGGGTGCAGCTGGCTGGACTGGACAGCCCCTGGGGCCCATCAGCCCTGGCATCCCACGGGCCAGGTCTCACTCAGGACCACAGACAACTGCTGGCCTCACCTGCCGGACCTCACAGCCCATCCCTTTACCTTGGTCCAGGAGACCCTGAGCCTGTCCCTGGCAGAGGAGAAGGAGGCAGCCAGATGCCAGCTGGAGCAGGAGAAGGAGCTGGTGACAAAAAGTGCCGCCGAGAGGGAGGCTCTGAAGGGGGAAATTCAGAGCCTGAAGCAGGAGCGGGACGAGAGCCTCCTCCAACTGGAGCACAGGATGCAACAGGTGATGGCAGGGCTGGGGGACAGCGGGGTTGCTCACACCCACTGCACCTGTCATCTCTGGCCCAGCACAAGGGCTGCATGTGGCCACACCTCAGGCAGATGCAGCCTTTCCAGGTCACTGCAATTTCAGCTTTGTTCTTCCACAGCAGTCATGATGGACAGATGTCCAACCACCTACCCACCCATCCGTCCATCCATCCATCTATCCATCCATCCATCCATCCACCTATCCACCCACTCACTCACCCACCTATCTGTTCATCCAGCCATCTGTCCATTCATTCACCCATCTGTCCACCCATCCACTTGCCCATCCATCCATCCTTCCACCCATCCACCTACCTACCCATCCATCCATCCATCTCTCCATTCATCCCTCTATCTGTCCACTCATCCACCCACCTACGCCTCCATCCATCCATCCACCCATCCACCCACCTACCCATTCATCCATCCATCTGTCCATCCATTCACCCATCCATCCATTTATCCATTCATCCACCCATCATCCAACCTGCTCATCCATCCATCCTCCCATCCACCTGCCCATCCATCCATCCACCCATCCACCTGTTCATCCATCCATACACTCATCCACTCACCTACCCGTCCATCCATCTATCTATCTGTCCATTCATCTATCTATCCACCCATCCATCCATGCATGTGAATGTCCCTCCACACACTTGTCACCATCCACCCACTCACTTGAATATCCATTCTTCTTTCCACACATTTAGGTAACCATCCAGATGTATGGCCATGCATCCACATTCCTAGCTGTCCATCTACACATGTCACCATCCATGCAATCATTCATCAGTTCATTTGACTATCCATCCAACTATCCATGCACCCAACCTTCCATCCACACAGCTATCCACAACTCATCTGACCATCCATCCATCCATCCACTTAACATCCTTTCATCTGTCCACAAACTCAGCTGTCCAGCCACATATCCAGCCATCCATCCATGTGTCTATCCATCCATCCACCTGATCCACCAACCAGCTAGTCATCCAATCATCCATCGGTGTATCCAACTCAAATACCAAGCCAAGCACAGAATTACCAGCCACACATCTGGCCATCCTTCCATCCCAGCAGCAGTTGAGACTCAGCCACTGGCCCTATAAAAGCTACCCTGAGTCTAGGCTGTTCCGGTATATCATGCCGCCCTGAGGAATTCACTGTGGAGTGAAAGGAATGGACACATGACCACGTCCACATTGTGTCACATGGGGTGATAAGGGCTATAAGATGTTGGTGCAACATCTTACGTTGTTGTGGCTCACACCTGTAATCTCAGCACTTTGGGCGACGGAGGTGGGTGGATCACTTGAGGTCAAGAGTTCAAAACTAGCCTGGTCAACATAGTGAAGCCCTGTCTCTACTAAAACTACAAAAAATTAGCCGGGCATGGTGGTGGGAACCTGTAATCCCAGCTACTCGGGAGGCTGAGGCAAGAGAAAAACTGGAACCCAGGAGGCGAGGTTGCAGTGAGCCAAGATGCAGAGACTCCTCAAAAAAAAAAAAAAAGACAAATTGTAGGAGGAGTTACAGTAGCCGAAATAGCCAAGATTTATTGCCAAACTCTCTGCATTTAATATTTGATTCTTGCAACACTCTGAGGCACATGCTCTAATTATCCCTAAAGTAGTGGTGAGAAAACTAAGGTCCACAAATATTGAATGCCTCGCACAGGGCTGTGCAGTGCACCTGCTGGACACCGAGGTCTGTGCTCTTAACTGCCCCACAACTCTGCATCCTTAGGTGAAGGAAGGGAGGGCCTTACAGGAGGAATAGTAGTGTTGGGTGGAGAGGACGTGGACATTGGCAGGATGTCTGGGGATGGCATGAAGTTCTGCACAGCTGCCAGGCTGCACGTGAGTGGAAGCAGCGAGAGAGGTGTGCAGTGGAGCCGGGATGGGCCTTGGGCACCAGCATCAGGTGACAGGGAGCCAGTGGCTGTTCTTGAGCCAGGGTGATATGATAGGAGTTGGGTGGAAGAGAGTCTGGGGCCAGGAGGCTGGGGAGAGGCTGAGGCAGGGTCCATGTGAGAGGGGCTGAGAGCCAGGCAAAGGAGGAGAAAGGTAAGTTCAAAGCCCCTTGGGACGTGGTGATATTATTCCCATTGGACATATGAGAAAAGAGGCTCCAGGGGAAGCAATACATCTGGGGAGTGGATGGCCCATCAAGGCCCCCACGCAGCCCCTCATTCCCATCTGAGACCAACCACAGGACAACGTGGCCTGTTCTCATGTGATTATTTAATCCCAGCTTCCCGGAGGCACACACAGCCCTCCAAGAGAGGGGACCTCGGTCAAACAGGAGTGCAGGCTTGGTGGCTCAGGCCTGTGATCCTAGCACTTTGGGAGGCCGAGCCCAGCGGATCATCTGAGGTCAGGAGTTCAAGACCAGCCTGGTCAACATGGTGAAACCACGTCTCTACTAAAAAAAAGACAAAAATTAGGTGGGTGTGGTGGCAGATGTCTATAATCCCAGCTACTCAGGAGGCTGAGGCAGGAGAATCGCTTGAACCTAGGAGGCAGAGGTTGCAGTGAGCGGAGATCATGCCACTGCATTCCAGCCTGGGTGACAGAGCGAGACTCCGTATCAAAACAAAACAAAACAACAGGAGTGCAGGCTAAGAGGGCAGACGGGCACCGTGTGCTAGTGCCCTCCCTTCCCTGGACTCGCAGCAGAACCACGATAAGGGGCACCCCAGGGGCAGAGCACAGACGGGCTGGCCTGTGGAGCCCTTGCCGGTACAGCAAGCTTTCCCGGGACCTCTGCTCGGCCAGCTGACCGTTATCCTAGGCGGCCTGTGCAGAGAAACTGAGCGGAGCAGTGGGGCTGGGAGGTCTAGCGGGAAACTTCCCCACACTTCCCTGAGGAACCTGTGATGACCCAGTTGGGGATCTTATTCTACAACGAAGAAGAGGAATTATACGTGGAGCAGGAGCCAAAGACCTGGAACCACTGGCCCAGGAGGGGCTGCCTTCACCAGAACCCTCCATTCTCTTACCCACTGTGTCTGAATGGCGGTTTGCCCACACCTGTTTGCAAAGCAAAGCCCTCACCCGAGAGAATGCCACACTTCTATATTTGATGAAGTTTTGCCTAAAATTCTAACAAAGACTCCCTTGCGGTGCCCAGTAATGAGGGGCACAGGAGGGAGAGACAGGGCCCCCACCCTTGCAGACCTGATTGTCCAGTAAGGGCAGATTCATAAACAGCCAGCAGGTCTCCAGCCGAGCAAAACAAGCAGGGCCTCGAGGGAGGGAGGGAGGGAGGGGAGCAAGGGGGAGCATCGATTTTTAAAATGGTTTAGAATATAGAAAGACATTTCAATGAAAAGCCCCCCACTCCTGCCCCTCCCCTTCACTAGGCCACTCAGGGAACAGTTGTCCTCTCTCTTTGATTCCCCTGTAACACGCCCATGCAATTCTGACCCAGAGATAGCACAGACCCCACAGGGCAAGGTTCCCAGCAGGACGCCCTCTCTCAGACACCATCCACAAGTCCAGGGGTCTCCAGGCCACCCACACTTCTGACCACCTGACTACAAGTTTGGGGGTTCCCATGGTCCTCTCAGGTTCAGCCATTCACTAGAATGACTCACAGAACTCAGGAAAGCCTCTTGTTCCTCTTAGAGTTTCATTATCAAATATGGAATTCAAGACCAGCCACAAGAGGAGACACGCGGGCAAGGTGTGGGCACGTCACAGACAGGGGCTGCTGTGCCCTCCCTGTGGAGCCAGCCCAGCACCCTCCTGCACCCCAGTGTGCTCACCAGCCAGGAGGCTCCACTGCACTTTGGCGTCCAGAGTTTTTACTGGGTTTCACCGTGTAACATGGTCCGTGGAGTGATTGGTTATGTGACTGAAGCCCGCTTCTTTGACTGCTGGGAGGCTGGGTTGACATCCTTTGGCTCAAAGGCTCAACCCTCTAATAATGGTCTTTCAGCAGACAGCCCCCATCCTGAAATTCAGTAGGAGGCCAGGCACGGTGGCTCATGCCTGTAATCCCAGCACTTTGGGAGGCCGAGGCGGGCAGATCACAAGGTCAGGAGATCAAGACCATGGTGAAACCCTGTCTCTACTAAAAATATAAAAAATTAGCCGGGCGCCGTGGCGGGCACCTGTAGTCCCAGCTACTGAGGAGGCTGAGGCAGGAGAATGGCGTAAACCTGGGAGGCGGAGCTTGCAGTGAGCCGAGATCACGCCACTGCACTCCAGCCTGGGCGACAGAGCGAGACTCCATCTCAAAAAAAAAAAAAAACTCCGGTGTGGTCCCAGGGGCCCGCCAGGAATAATGCAGACACTCCTCATTTTGGGAAACCCCCAGTGTTTAGAAGCTTCCTCCAAGGACCCAGGACAAAGACCTGATAAATCTTTTGCTATGCAACACTCTCCAAAGATTGCTAGCAAACAGAAATATACAGCATTACCCCCCCAACACTGCACTTTTAATACAAAGGGGACGGAAAGTCCACGCCGGCTCCTGGGCCTTTCTCTTCTCTATTATCAAAGCATCTCGGTGACCTTTCCCAACTGTGTATCTGCAGCTTTGTTCTCCTGTTTCTGGGCTGCGTGCTGAGCTGCCAGGACTGGGTCTTCCTGTGGCTGGCTGTTCTTCCTTCCGTGGACATCTGGGTTGCCTCTAGCTTTGTTGCCATTACAGCAATGTCACAGACATTAGTGACACCGCGCAGAGGTCATTCCACGCAGGTGCACGCATGTCTCTGGGCTGCCCTCCCCGAAATGGGCCTGGGCATAGAGAGAATATCCATGTGTGAATTTGACAGGCATTGCTTCCACAGCCTGGCCCATGGAGCAGCGTGCCACCCTTGGGGCTCAGGGTGTCTCGCTGACACGCGCCTCCCACACCATCAGGGAGATGGAGCATTTTCAGGCTTTTAAGCTTCTTTCTCTGCACTGCAGCGGGTGTTGCCTAGAGGGATGGGGGTGGCTCATGAAGGCCCCCAAACTGCATGGGAAAGGTCAGGATTTTGAACAGGCAGAGGAAGGTGATGATACCCCAGGGATGAGCGCAAGGGCAGACACAGAGGTGAGATGATGTCGGACAGAGGGCAGGCGCTCAGAGGGTGAAAGGGCCCAGGGCCCAGGGCTGCCTCTGTGGGAGCCGCCTCTCCTCTCCAGTGGCAGGGATATACAGACAGGAACATGAACATGCTGTGTCCAGGGGAGCCTCTGCACTCAGCATTCTGCCACAGCCTCTCCTTTGAGGGGGGCCTCATCCCTCCCCCCAGCCTCCCCAACTTTCTCACAAGTATACCCCGTCCTGTTCAGGCCCTGTCCCTAAAAGAAGCAGAGCGGAGCCTTCTGAGCGAGGAGCTCTCCAGGGCCAGGAGGGTGCTGGAGCGGGTACAGCAGGAGGCACAGAGCCAGCAGGAGCAAGCACAGGTGAGCCCCACGCAGCCCGGCCACGTGCACAGCCAAGCAGGTGCTAGCTGACCCCAGGGAGCCACCCCTCCTGCCTGGTCCCAGTGGCATATCCCTCTCCATCCCCTCCCTTCCTGAGCCTCAGTTTCCCCCCGGTGCCTCCAGGGCTCCTGGTGGGAGGGGCACCCAATGGGCAGGAAAGGTCCAAGTGAACCAAAGCAGTTCTCCCTTAGCTTCAGGGCTGGCAGGGGCCAGAGTGGGAGGCCTGGCCCAGCTGGGGGCCACCCATGAGCCAGCAGCAGCAAGCGGCTGAGCCCGTGTGTGCACTGGAGCTGCTCATAGAAAAGCACAGCTGGGGACATGTGCACCAGCCTCGTGGAACTCACCACAGAGATCCTTCCAAGGGAGAAACTGAACCTGAGGCAGCTGGGCCTGCACCCGAGGAAACTCTTAGCAGGAAGGGAAACCCACACTGAGTCCTGAGTGGAGCCAGGAGAGAGGCATCCACGGAGGGCCTAGCCCAGCCCCCAGCAAACAGCTGCCCACCCTCAGCCAGTGAACAGAGGCTCTCCCATGCACGAAGGCTGCTGCAGGCAGCCAGTGGGGGTCACCTGGGACCCCTGAGTCCTCCCCTAGAGCCCAAGTCCAGAGGGCTGGGCGGGCAGCAGCAAATAGGGCACTGGGCAGGAGAGCTCTGGGGAGGAGGGATCTGGGGAGGAGGACTCTGAGGCCTATGCCTCCAGCTCGTGGGCAAGGCTGGGCACCCACTGTTGTTGCTTGCAGAGCGCCAAGGCTTCAGCTCATCTGTGACGTGGCACCAGGTCCCACATGGGAGACGAAGAGACTGGGCAGGGCTCATAGGGAGTAGCCAAAGCCCAGTGATAGAACATGGATGGGGGCCTGGCTCACAGGGAGGGTGGCCAGAGCCCAGCAACAGGACATAGATGGAGGAGCCACATCAGGGCCTCCCAAGGTCCAGGGGGCCTGAGGAGGGGCTGTTTGTATCGAGGTCAGGGCTGCTGTCCTGGGTGGCAGGGGCTGGCCCTGAACAGACACAAGTGCCAGGGTGCCCTGGGCAGGGAGGGAATGGGCTCAAGGCCCCAGACGCAGCTCCTCTCCTTTCCAGGAACAGGTAGGATTGAGGGCGAGGCTGACTGCCGACCCCAGCTCTGACCCGCTCTCTGCCCTCTCTGGCCGCACACGCCCCGTTAGCTGGGCCCACACCTGCCTCTTGCCTCTGTCCCAGCTCCCAGCATGTTCAGTGACGAGGCCATTCTTTCCCATACTTCTTGGCTTATTTTAAATTCGGGCAAACCTTTTCCTCCCTGTCCCTGGCAAGGAGGCAGGGTTGGACACCTACCTGACTGGCGTTGAATGTATGGCTCAGTGTGCAGTGAACAGAACACAAGGCCATGGTGCCAGGTGCGGGAGGCAGGCCCAATCTGTGCCCATTCTGAACGGGGGCACTTCTCACTGACTGCACAGAGGCATACGCAGGCCGCCTGGTGGGGGGCCGGGGTGTCCAGGCAGCAGGGCCTTGGGGGACGCTCGGTGACTCGGAGCCAGGATGGAGGGCGTGTGCCCCATCCCCAGGGTGCTGCACAGCAGAAGAGGGCACTGCAATGAGGAGGCGGCTACTGGGGTGTCACTTCGCCCCCTCCTGCCCGACGCCACGACCCGGATTCCTAGTCCCTCCAAGCAGGGCTGCCCAGAGGAGCGCCTGGCAGCCCAGGGGAGCCTTGCCCCTCACGCCGTGGAGCCCTGCCCTGCTCTGTTCCTGCCCCTGAGGCCTAGAGCGTTCCACGGGGCCCAGGAGGACCAAGCTTGGCATCGGGCCTGTGACCCTGCCCCTCCCTCCTCCCGACCACTGGCCCAGCAGCTCCCTCGGCTCCACCCGTGGGCAGGGACCCAGGAAAGCCCTCCTGGGGCCCTGGGAGCTGACGCCTGTGGCTCACAGAGAGGCCTCGTCTGGAGCCAGTGCTGGCTTCTGGAGCCTTCTCTCGAGCTGGCCCTGAGTCTCCCCGGGACTCAGGACCAGGCCTGCCAGCCAGCCGGCCTCCCTGGGGAGCTCGTTAAGGGTTCCTTTGCCACCTCGGCTCAGAAAATGGAAATTAAAACTGTTGAGAGCAGCGGGAGGAGAGGAATGCTGCCAAGGAGCACCAGGCTCCAGATGACAGGAGAGCGTGTGCCCCCAGGCTGAGTCACCACTGCCGCCGGGCTCCCGGCCGCTGCCCTGTCCCTGAGGCCCTCACAGGGGTATCCTGCAGCCAGGGCAGCGCTGGGGCATGCTGAGGCACAGAGCCATAGCCTGGTCATCCAAAATGGCCCTTGTCAGTCCGGAGAGACCACAGGGGGTTGTGGAGAACGAGGACAGGAGGCAGCAGCTCGGCTCCTTTCCCAGCAGCAGGGGTCACGGGTCACAGGCTGCAGGAGCCCCCACCCTAGCAGAATCCAGGTGGACAGGAGGGGCTCCCGAGATCTGGCACAGGGGCAGCCATGCGGGCACCTGTGCCCCCGGGAACACTGAGCCAGCTCTGGAGGGAGCCGTCCCCCGCCAGCCACCCCCTGCCAGCCGCCTGCTGCTGCCTGGAGGCTTGGTCCGGTGCCCCGAGCCCAGGGGTGTGGAACCTGAGCAGGGCAGGGCTCTGACTCTTCATGTTGGGGACACTGAAGCCCAGAAAGCTGAGCCCCCCCCTGAGCCCCGTCTGCCCTGCCGCCCTAACCTGGGCAGGGTTGCAGAGGGGAGGGCCTTGAGAGGAAGCAGGGTGGTGTCCCAAGGGGCCTGGGGCTTGGGGTGAAGAAGGCGGCATTTGTCCATGAACAAGGGGCCATGGGCTGAGCCTGGGGCCTCCTGGCCCAAGGATCCCTACTGGCCACACTGCCCCAAGGCCCGAGAGGACACCTCGGGTGGTGTAGGCGACAGGGAGCCAACTCCAGCTGAGCTCAGTCCCAAATGGAGGGTAGAGCTGCCCAGTGTGTGGTGGTCCCTGCAGGGATGGGCCCCGCCCCAGGGCGCAGGCTGAGCTGAGCGGCTGCCTCCTGCTGTGTCCATGGGCACTTACACATCACAGCTGGCAGGGACCGTGGACGTCTCCTCATCCGAGCAGCCTGTCTGATAGTTTAGGAAACACCGGTTACCCAGGGCCTGCGTGATCAGCAGGGCCCAGCTCCCCCTCCCCAGCCACTGCAACACGTCCTGCTCCAGGGTCCAGGCCTTACCTCACCCTCCACTGCTGCGCCCGGCTCCCTGGTGCCACTGTGCGCTCCCTTCTCCCCGCAGGCCACCATCAGCTCCACAACCGAGGAGCTGAAGGCCCTCCAGGCCCAGTTTGAGGATGCCATCACGGCCCATCAGAGGGAGACCATGGCCCTACGCGACAGCCTCCGGGACCTAGCGGCCGAGCGGGGCGATGTGGAGAGAGAGGTGAGGGGTGGGGCTGGGGGGCTTCTGGGGATGTCAGAGGAGAGAGGAAAGCAGGGCAGGTACCGAGAGAGGAGAGAGTGGGGGTGCCAGGAGGAAAGAGAGGCTGTACCACGGAGGAGGGCAGAGTCGTCTCCGGGACTAGGAAGAGGCAAACAGCAACAGGGGCTGTGGGGCTAGGGGCCCTCATACTGGGCAATAAGCCAAGCCTGGGCTCTCAGAGCAGATGAAATGGTGCCTGGCCCAGGCCATTGGCTAAGGGAAGCTGACACTGGTTTTCAGGGAAAAGAAGGCATCATTTCTAAGCCTCCTGAAGGGGTGAGTTTGACTTTGGGGTGCAAGTGGGCTTGGCTGAGTCAGGTGAACTTGGCTGAGTCAGGTGAACTTGGCTGAGGAGTCAGAGTGCCAGCTGAGCGGGAGGGGAGCTTTCTGCAAGCTGCTGTGGGTCCCGATGTGGCTCCTGCTTGTCCTGGGAAGGTGCACAGCACACCTGCCAGCTCCCAGGGCACTGGTGGGGCACACCTGCTGCTGGGAAGGCCAGCATGTGAAAGGGTGGCCAGAGCCACGCAGCCGAAGGCTCCGGGAGTCCGGACAGCCCCCTTGTTCCACACACAGTTAAGAAAGTGGAGTCAGGAAGGGCCTGATTCTGGAGACACTGGGGCAGCTGTCACCTCCCAAAGCCTTTCCGAGAGACAGGCATGACCTGGGGCAAAGGAGAATTCGGACCCTTGGCCAGGAGACCAATCGCACCATCCACTGAGGCGTGGGGAGGCCCTTGACAAGCTGGGCTCTGTCCACACAGCGGGAGGCATGGACCTCATTGGTCTGGACACTAGGGTGGGGGGAGGCTGGATTTAGGGCAGCGGGCAAGAAAAGAAGTGGGTTAGTGGAGATTTCGGGGTGGGCCTGGACCTGGCCAAGGGCCCAAGGTTGACACGGAGGCCCCCAGGAGCCACGTGATGGTGACGTGGGGTGGGGGACAGTCTTGGGCAGGGGGCAAGAGTGGCCAGGGCTAGGCTGGCCTAGGCTCAGCAGGCAGGCAGATTGGAGAGGCGTTTCTGAGGGGGGGTTGGCAGGATATGGGGACGCCTGTGTGTGGCAAGGGCAGGAGGGCACACGGATCTGGGCTGGAAGAGGGGAGGGTCAGCTGGAGCCCCAGCGGGGCCCATGGGGACGGGGCGGCCTCGCACACTCCCTGGGCTGCTTGCCAAGGCTGGGGACTGCACAGCTGACCTGGTGCTGGCGCACACCACGCCCCAGAGGCCGGGCCGCCAGGCAGGGGAGAGTGAGGAGAGGGGCTCAGCCCTCCCCAAGCACCCCCGAGAGGCAGGCTGAGAGAGGAAGAGAACATGATTTAACATGACCGGCTGTTTACATTGGCCCCAAGGAGAAAGGTCTCCTTTCAACAGATTTCAAAGTCAGGCCCGGTCAGCGACCACACGGGGAAGCAAAATGAGATTTCAAAACTAGGGGCAGCAGGGGGAGGGGGAGGGAGAGGTGTGGAGGGGGTGGGGGTGCATTGGTTCTGCTGGCCTCAAGGAAGGGAGCGCAGGCCTCATGGGAAGGTCAGGCTCTCAAAGGAGCAGCCCCCGGAAGGGAGTGGGGGCTCCCAGAACAGAGCAGGGTGCCCAGAAAGGGAGTGGGGGCCAAAAGGTGAGGACGGCTGAGAGGGACAAGAGGAACCATCACAGAGAAAAGCAAGCAGAGCCCGTCCAGGTGCCAGGCTGGCCCAGGGTCACCATGGAAACCATAACATTTTTCACAACCTTTAAACTGGAGGAACTTCTAGGCTCTCAGACCCTGCCTGAGGTCCACACGTGTGTGCACACATGCATACACATCATCCACACAGTGAGACCACACACACCTGTGTACACTCAACACTCAGAGTGGTGCATGCATGCTGAATGTACACATGCCCCACGCACTCACACTCACACAATTCATGCTGGAATCACATACGGACACCACACAGTGCACACAGGCATGCACAGAAACGTGCACCAAGTACACACACGCATGTGTGCACTCATATGCATATACCTAGTGCATGCACAGGCATACAGACTTGCACACACATGCATGCACACACACGTATGCACACCACGGACAGAGTGGACACCTGCACCAGCTCAAACACACACACTCATCACACACACACTCACACACTCACACACACTCATCACATGCACATGCACACACACATAGTGCACGCACAGGCATACAGACATGCACACACATGCATGCACACACATATGCACACCACGGACAGAGTGGACACCTGCACCAGCTCTCTCACACACACACACTCTCTCTCACACACTCATCACCCACACTCACACACACATGCACACACACTCATCACACACACAGACTCACACACATGCACACACACATACACACACACTCATCACACACACATGCACACTCACACACACACTCATCACATGCACACACATACACACTTATCACACACATGCACACTCACACATGCACTCACACACATGCACACTCACACACACTCATCACACACACACACTCACACACACAGACTCTCACACACATGCACACTCATCACACACGCACACTCACACACATGCACACTCACACATGCACACTCACACACTCACCCTCCCCTGCTGTCCCTCCACAGCCCTCCTCCCCTGCAGAGCTCTGGAGCTGCCTCCCTGCAGGAGATTTTTAAAAGAGGCTGTTTATACAATTTCTAGCAACGAAATAATTATTATAATCACATTAAGTGATTTGGCTGTAAAATTCCTGTAAAAGGGATGGCTGTTCTCATGAGGCAGAGGGAGCGGGTGGGGTGGGGGTGGGGTGGGGGCGGCCCTCCTCCTGCATTTGTTTTGCTTGTTTTCATCTCCTCTGCCCTGGGAAATGAAAACAGTTTCTTTTATGATGCATGGGCCCTTGTGCGGGTCCTTGACCTTCTGGGCCGGTTTCTGCTGAGCTCGGCGGAAAATGCTCTGCACGGTCACGGCTCCCACGTGTGGGGGTGGAGGGGAGCGGAGGGGAGGCTCCGGCCCTTCCCAAAAACAGAACAACAATAACAGAGGCAGCCTCGGGAGCCAGGCCGGCCTGGGGCCTGGACAATATCCCGTGAAAACAGCCAGAAAGAGGGGCTTGCTTTCGGCCAGCCAGCGCCTTGCCATCGCGGAGTCTTTGTGGCTTCCACCTCTGGGCACGCCCCACCAGCTCCCTCCGTCTCCTCCGGGACACACGAGAGCCGGAAGGGAGCCCTCTCCAGGGTTTCTGGCCAGGCCCAGAGCTCAGACCTGGGAGGCAGGAGACTGGGCGCCAGGGCCAAACCCCAGCAAGTCCCCACCCCAGAGCATAGGTGCCGGGGAGGGCCTTCCTGCCAGGCTGCCACTGTCCTCCAGACCCCACCCCTGGGTTCTCCTGGGCACCGTGAGATGCCTGGTATCCAGAGTGGGGAACCAACACCCTCCTCCCACTGCCCCCCCATCGCCAGGGACCCTCCTCCCACTGCCCCCCCATCGCCAGGGACCCTCCTCCCACTGCCTCCCATGTCAACGGGGGAAGGAGGGCCGAGGGAGTGCGTGAGTCCCACTGTGTCAGGGTCACTGTGTCAGGGTCACTGTGTCAGGGTCACTGTGGCGGGGTCACTGTGGCGGGGTCAGTGCCCAGCCTGCCTGCCGAGGCTGCTGCCCACACTAGGACAGGCAGCGGCCTGGGCACCACACTGTCACCTAAGGAGAGGACTAGATGCGGGGGGCGGGAGGTGGGAAGGGCCCTGGGCGGTGACAGTGAGGACACGTGTGCTGAGCCACATCCCAGGTAGGCTTTGCTTACCAGTGGTCAGCGTCCTGGGGGTCCAGGGAGGCCACAGGGTGGGCCCGGGTCCGGGGGGTCAAGGTGGGGTTCTCTGGGCTCTTGGGCTGGCCCTGCCCCAGCTGGTGGAAGCTGCCCTTCAGTCTCTGCAGCAGCAGGGATTGGTGGCTTCATGGGGTGAGCAAAGCGCATGGGGACCAAGTTGGGCAGGGCACCTGTGCCTGCCACACCAGCATCAGAGGCCACAGGCCCCTGTGGCTATCCCTGGAGCAGTAGTCCCCAGCTGGCCTCTAGAGCTATATGCTCCTCCCCAGGCTGAAAGGCTGCGGGCACAGCTGACCATGGCCCAGGAGGGACTGGCCGCACTGCGCCAGGAGCTGCAGAGCATCGAGGAGCGCTGGGAGGGGCTGCGCACGGAGGCCCAGGAGGCCCGCCAGGCACTGAGCGACGAGGCCCGCGAGAAGGACGTACTGTTGCTTTTCAACAGCGAGCTTCGAGCCACCATCTGCAGGGTGGAGCAGGAGAAGGCCAGGTATGGTGGCCACCCAGGAGCAGCTGGGGGTGCCCTGCAGCCTGCTGCCCACCCAGGCCGTAGGGAGGATGGGGCAAGGGGGTTAGGCAGGGGCGTCCTGCTGATTTGGGCTCCACTGATGGTGGGGTAGACATGCCAAGCAGGCCTCCCACTGCCCAGTCCAAGAGGTCAGCAATGCTGGCCAGTGCGAGGGATGTCTGGGGACACAGACACACCTGTCCCTGCCCACAGGGAGTTCCCATCTAACAGGAAGATAGGTCACAGGTGGCCTCCAGGAGGCAGTGCAGAGCTGGGGAGCAGAGGGAGGCCAAGGGCCTGGCTGGGTCTCCAGAAAGGCCCCTGTGGGGCAGCTGGGCGGGACGGTACAACCCTCACAGCAGGTGGCAGAGGTGACAGGCTGGGCTGGATACTGAGTGTGAGGGAGAGGGGGAGACAGGGAGGGATGAGGTGAGGAGGCGCTGAAGAGTGGAGAGTGGACAGGGGCCATGCGGCCGGGCACTGGGACCTGGGTGGACATATGTCTGAAAGGTGACAGGGAGCCCTGCAGAGGCTGAGTTTGAAGACACTGTGGAGGGAAGACTGGGGACAGTGTCTCACTAGGGGAGACAGAGACCTGCTGGGCAGCTGTGCTGGCCCCCCCAGGAGGTGCGGGGACCCCAGCCTGTGGCACCCTCGTCAGTTTTAAGCGGTCCAAGGAGGAGAAGGAGCAGAAGCTGCTCGTCCTGGAGGAGGCCCGGGCGGCGTTGCAGCAGGAGGCCAGTGCACTGCGGGCCTGCCTGCGGGAGCTGGAGCAGGAGCGGGGGGACGCCCGTCAGGAGCTCCAGGAGCTCCACAGACAGGTAGGGTGGCAGGGAAGGGTCAACATCCAACCAGGCACCCTCCCGCCTGGTGGGTCCCAGCTCCTCCCAGGGCACCCTCTGGCTGCAGTGCAGGAGCCCCCAGACCTGGCCTTGCTGCCGCCTTTGAACCGCTCTGTCCCCAGACTTTGGGCCATGCCCTGCTCAGGCTCACAGGGTCCCTGGTTGGGTCTGTGCCCATGGGGCGCAGATGACAAGACTGGAGAGGGCAAAACCAGGAATGCTCTAGCGAGGAGGAAGGGAGCCACGCACAGCAGCACACGGAAGTGTCCTACATGTAACACCTTCCGGAGGCGCTCGGGAACTCAGGCAGGCTGGAGGGGAGGCCTGGCCTCTGCAGGGCAGGGTGCTGGCTTCCCCGAGGCCTGGCTCCCTCCCATAATGGCAGCCTCGGGGCAGTTGGCGCCAGTGCACCCCAGACACTGCCCACACTCCCTAATCAGTGCCCACCCTGCCCCACCTGAGCCTCCTCCTTGTCCCAGGTCCTCCAAGGAGGTCCCAGGTAGGTGTCTGCGGAGTGGCTGAGGGTGACAACTCCCAGGGCAAGGCCCTTTGGGAACACCTCAGCCCGACTCCCTGACTGTGGCCAGCTGCCCTCAAGGGACGTGTGAGCGGAGGCAGGAGGCAGGGAGGCTGCCTGGCTTCCAGCACAGAGACCGGTGACCCTGTCCATGCGGCCCCACGCTCCCAGGTGAGGACGCTAAAGGCTGAGAACCAGAGGAGGAGTGGAGAGGCCCATGAGCTGCAGGTGCAATGCTCGCAGGAGGTGCTGGAGCTGCGGAGGCAGGCAGCCAAGGCGGAGGCCAAGCGCGAGGGTGCCCGGAAGGAGGTGGGAGGGCTGCCTGTGCTCAGAAGGGAAGGAGCTGGGTGTCGGGGAGCAGAGGGAGGAGGCCCACCCCACTTCCTCACTGTCTCCCATGGGCGCACCCCAACATCCCTCCTACAGGTCCTGGGGCTGCAGAGGAAGTTGGCAGAGGTGGAGGCCGCAGGGGAGGCCCATGGACAGCGGCTCCAGGAGCACCTCCAGGAGAGCCGGGGGGCTGAGCAGACCCTCCGAGCAGAGCTGCATCGTGTCACCAGGAAGCTGCAGGAAGCCAGCGGTGTGGCTGATGCTCTCCAGGCTCGCCTGGACCAGGCCTGTCACCGAATCCACAGCCTGGAGCAGGAGCTGGCCCAGGCTGAGGGTGCGAGGCGGGACGCGGAGGCCCAGCTGGGCCGGCTGTGCTCCACACTCCGCCGTGGCCTGGGGCTCTGGAGACAGAGCCCGTGGGTCTCCCCGGAGCAGCCTGGTTCCCCCACCAAAGGTCAGAGTCCTCAGTGGAGACAGGCGGGCCCCTGTCCCAGCTCAGTCCCTGGCCTGGGCACCTCTCTTTCAGGCCTCGCGACTCGCACAGTGAGGGACTTGGACAGGCAATTGTAGGAGCCTGCGACTGGCTCCCCAAGCTCCCATGGCTGGGGCAGCAGAGAGGAAGGGGGAAGGGCGAGTATCTGTCACTGTGTTCCTGCCCACAACCCCTCCGCTGTCACCTCCCACAGGCTCCGACGGCTCCCAGGCTCTCCCTGGGCACCAGGGTGCCAGCCCCCCAGCTAGGCCCCACTCGCCCCTCCGATGGCCCTCGCCCACACCCGGAGGCCGCAGCTCAGAGCTTGTGGATGTGGCCACTGTGCAGGATGCCCTGCGGGACTTTGTGCAGCAGCTCCGGGAAGCCCAGCGGGAGCGGGTAATGGGGGCTGGGCTCCTCCCACCCACGGCGGCACCTGGGGGTCTCTGGGAAGAATACCTGCTGTCCACCCATCCGCACGTCCTTGGGTCTCAGGGTCAGTGTCCAGGCTATCCTGTTTGTTGTGCTAAACACCAGTACCACCACGGCCCCCAAACCCAAGTGCCTCGGGTGGCTGGGGGCTGCCCCCTTCCTCAGACCAGGCTGAAAAGCCCCTGGAGCCAGGCCCTGCTGTGACACCCACCAGGGCCCAGGGCAGGGCATTCTGCAGCTCATGCCACCCCTGAAGAGCTGCCAGGGCAAGTGCAGGACAGAGCCAGCTCCCCCCAGTGCTCCCCTCCAGTGGGGCCAAGCTCCCCAGGGGCTGCTCCTGGCTTCAGGGCTCCCACAGAACCACCTGTGAGCGGCCCCCTCCCAACTCGCTGGCTGACAGTGGGCAGGGGATTCCAGTGGGCAGGACTGTGGGAAAAACAGAGGCAGGCCCTGAGCCCTGGCCGGGGTCCTCCGTGCACACTCGTTCCCTTCAGGCCCACCTTCCCACCGCTGCCAGCCCCAGGGGGCAGGGTCCTGTCTGCACTCAGCCCCAAGTCCTGCCAGGGCAGCCCCTGCCGGTCCCCCTGACCACAGGCTGTGGGCCACCACCTGTCAGCTTTCCCACACCACACCTGTGCTTGAAACCTGGACCCTTCAGGCCCAGCCCCAGTGGGCACCTCCACCTCCCCAGGCCTGCAGGTCAGCTCAGCTTCCCCGTGTGACCACCTTCGCCGCACCTTCCCTGAGCCCACGACCCGCCCCACCCACTGCCCTGCCCTGCACACCCACAGGCTAGACTGTGAGCGGCCCCAGCTGGCCCCGACCCTCTAGCAGATACCTCGGCCCTCCACCCGCCCGCTGGGCTGCCCCCACTGACCTCAGTCCTTCTGCCCAGGATGACTCCCGTGTCCAGATGGCCACCCTGAGCAGCCGGCTGAGCGAGGCGGAGTGCAGGTGTGCCCGGGCCCAGAGCCGTGTGGGGCAGCTACAGAAAGCCCTGGCTGAGGCGGAAGAAGGTGACCGCCCTTGCCCTGCCCCGCCCACCCTGGGAGTGGCTGTGAGGGTGGCACCACCATATCCCCACTGCTGCCAGCTCTAAGCTTTCAGCCCCTGGGTGGGAAGGGAGCCTGGGGACAACACCCAAACCACCAGGCCTGGCGAGGCTGGGCCAGTGCTTGGCATCGGAGTTCTCAGCAGTGACTTCCCCAGAACAGAGGAGTGACGTCCACAGGCCCCTCAGGGCCCTCCCGATCTGGCCCCCAGCATCCTCTGTACCCCTGCCCCACCCTGGCCTCCTGCAGTTCCCACCGGGGGCCTTTGCCCGGGCTGTGCCCTCTGCCTGGCACCCTGTCCCCCAGACAGCCATGAGGCTCTCCCCGGACAGGCCCTGCCCCTTGTCACCCCCTCAGAGAGGCCCCTTCCTTCTGCCCCCCACTGCCTCACACGCACAAGTTTCTCTGCTTATTGCCCCCTCAATTAAAGGAAAGAGGCAGGAGGGAAGGATGGGTGGGGAGGAGGTCCAGAGTCCAGACACAGGAAGCCGGGACCCTGGGACCACCTCAGGACCCTTGAGCTGTGAGGATGGAACCACACCCCACGTGGGAGCCAGTCACTCAAGTCCACGGAGCCTCGCATTGCCTGCCTGTGACCTGGGAGAAGTGTGGGAGCCCCTCGAGCCACGCTGCTTGCCCCACAGGCCGGCGCCGGGTGGAGGGTGCTCTGAGCAGCGCCCGGGCAGCGCGTGCCCTGCAGAAGGAGGCGCTCCGCAGGCTGGAGACGGAGCACCTGGCGAGCGTGCGTGCAGCAGGCCAGGAGAAGCGGCGGCTGCAGGTGGGTCCCAGGTGGGGCACAAATCAAGGCCTCTTGGTCACCCTCACACCCTGCAGGGAATTCCACAGGGTCGGGAGGTGGGAGAGAGGGTCTGCAAAGGCTTCTTTGGGTGTTCAGGGCTGGAGCCAGTGGGCCAGCCCAGCGGGGCCCTGGGGCAGAGGTGCAGCTGGGTTGTGACAGGCGGCTTTGGGGTCATCAGGACTGGAGCTGTCCTTAGCAGAGCTGTCTTTAAAGTGGGTCTAGCCCTTGTTTTACAGACTGGGAAAACTGAGGACTTGGCCCTGGGAGCGCAGTGCCCCAAGTCCAGGCCCTTCCTTCTTGCTGAGGCCACACTGGCAGGCATAGGGGTGGCCCCGGCCCAACCTTGGGGCTCTTTATAGGGTCGCATGTCCTGCTCCAAGACCACTGTTCATTCTGTGTCACTCAGGAAGGGCTGAAGTCAGTATCCCTACACGCCAGGCTTTGTGCTGGGGAGGTGTCCGCTGGGTCTGAGGTTTTCAGGTGAGGAGCCTAGGCCTGGAAATGGAACAGCCAGGCCGGAGTGGATGGAGGCCTGGCCCAGGTCTTGGTTCTCAGTGCTGGTGGGGAGCCCCAGGCCCAGCCCAGCCCCACGGGTCCAAACATCCCCTGGGGTGTCCTGAGATTCTCTTGTCAGGACTGGGCCAGGGGACAGCTGTTCCGCTCCAGAGCGCTCCCTTGCAGGCCCCAGCGGCCAGGGAACAGCGTGTCTGGCTGAGGTTCCCCAGGGCAACTGCCCCCGGGCATCCCCCAACCCATTCTGGAAAGAGGGAGCCAGCACAGTGCAGAGGGGACAGGGCACAGAGATTGGGGAGCCACTGCTCTCCAAGTGTCCCTCCAATGAGGGAGGCCTGGGTGAGCTATCAGGAGGGACAGCCTTGCAGGTTGGCAGAAGGGCCCCAAGGGCAGCCGGCCAGGCCTCGACCCCGAGGTCAACTGCAGAAGCCACCCATGGTCCACGCGGGGCTCAGCCTAGGAGCCTGGTGGCCCTCAGAGGCCCCCAGAGGGCTGTTAGCACTCAGACAACAGGCAGGCCCTGAGTCCCCCAAAGGCCCTGAGCCTCTGAGGAGGTGGCTCCTGCAGGGGAGAGGGGAGGGGCAGAGAGCAGAGAGCAGGCTGCAGAGAGGGCAGGTTCCTCGTTAGCCAGGAGCTTGGAAATTTCTGTTTTGGAAAGACTCCTCTGGTGAGAAGCTGCTGGGGCAGTAAGGCTAGAGACATCTGTGGAAAGACCCAGACGGCCTGGCCAGGGATGGGGTCAGGACTTGTGAGATGCCCAGGAGATGGGGGGACCTAAGAAGTCAGGGGACCTGGAGCGGGCTGAGCTGGACCAAGCTCAGCCTTTCATTTTATATGTATAGTCACATGTATGCCTCCCATGTGCGTTCAGAAATAACATTCTCTGTTCACAGGTTACACATTTTGAAACAGGCCTTCTATTTTATTTTGTTTTTGGAGATGGAGTCTCGTTCTGTCACCTAGGCTGGAGTGCAGTGGCACCATCTTGGCTCACTGCAACCTTCGCCTCCCAGGTTCAAGCGATTCTCCTGCCTCAGCTTCCCAAGTGGCTGGGATTACAGGCACCTGCCATCACACCTAATCTTTTGTATTTTTAGTAGAGACAGGTTTCACACCATGTTGGCCAGGCTGGTCTTGAGCTCCTGACCTTAAATGGTCTGCCCACCTTGGCCTCCCAAAGTGCTGGGATTACAGGCGTGAGCCACCGTGCCCGGTTCTGAAAGAGACCTTGAAGTCAACCTTTACAAATGCATTATTCAAATAGGCCACATTTGGCCGGGCGCGGTGGCTCAAGCCTGTAATCCCAGCACTTTGGGAGGCCGAGACGGGCGGATCACGAGGTCAGGAGATCGAGACCATCCTGGCTAACACGGTGAAACCCCGTCTCTACTAAAAAATACAAAAAACTAGCCGGGCGAAGTGGCTGGCGCCTGTGGTCCCAGCTACTCGGGAGGCTGAGGCAGGAGAATGGCGTGAACCCGGGAGGCGGAGCTTGCAGTGAGCTGAGATCCGGCCACCGCACTCCAGCCTGGGCGACAGAGCCAGACTCAGTCTCAAAAAAAAAAAAAAAAACAAACAAAAAACAAAAAAAACCAAATAGGCCACATTTGATCCAGTTCCTGAATTTATCAAAGCTAAGGATGATGTGTTGAATTTTCCCACTACAATTCTTTTTGTCAGTGTCTCCTTTTATTTCCAAGGAGAAATAAAAATACCCTATTTCCAAGGGTGTTTGACTTCTAGATTTCTAGACTCTTCGAATTTGAAGTTTCTCAGTTAACTTTTCCTGAGTGGCCTGCATGTCCTGTGACTGCTGTTTGTCTTCCTCTTGGCCTCTGCTTTTTTGGTGTTTGTGTTTTCAGCCTTCATTTCATCGGCCTGGCTTTGGTTTCAATCCCACCTTAGTGTCTCTGCCTCTTCTGGGGGAATTTGTCCCACGTAGAAGTTTTGTGGTAACCCATGCTGTTTTTCCTTAGGTTGCTGATAGGACACTTCCTCCTTTCCATGTGTCTTTCCTGCCTGTCCTGTCTTGCATGGTAGGGATGATTTATTCATCCTCTTTTCCCTTAGCATTTGCATCCAGGGCCTCTTATGGCTGGCCCAGGACAGCGCCCTGCCCCCTCCGGGGACTGTGGGTCTTGTCCCTTCCCTCCCCAACTGCACTGCTTCCACCTGTGCCCTAGGAGCTAAGACTTTTGTTCCTTAGAACTTCCTGCTCTGGACACTCCCCTTTTCCAAACCTGCCCCCCAGGGGGGCTCTGGGCTCTCCTGCCTGTAGGCTGAACTTCTCTTGGTGTCTGTGGACCCCAGGGCTGTCTACCCACAGCAGCCCATGCCTAGTGCACTACTTTTTGCAACAAATTACTGATGACTTAACCCCACTTTGAGCCCCCAGTCCTATGGGTGAGAAGCCTGGCATGGTGTGACTGGCATCTCCCCTCTGGGTCTCACAGTCATGGGGTGGGCTGGGCCACCCAAGGCCCCAGGGAAGAGTCCTCCTCTGGGCTCATCCAGGTGCTTCTGGGGGCATCCTGGCTCATCCCAGTGTGGTGAGTCCAGCTCCTTGCATTGTCAGGCTGAGCCTCATTTCTGGGCGGTCAACCAAGGGCTCCCCACTCCTAGCCCAGGGCTTCCTCGGCTGCCTCACAGTGTGGCAGCAGCGCCTGCACCCCATGCCGCCCGTCTCCACGTGCCTCCCACCTCACGGCTCCCTTCTGCCGACACCCGAGGGCATGCGTGAGTGGGTGAGGCCCACCTGGGTGGTCACCCTTTGCTTAACTCAGAGTCAACGATTCACGTCCACAAAGTCCCCTGGCCTGAATCCAATGGAATCACAGGATAACGTCGGGGCCAGAGCTCACGGGGCCCTCTGAGGGCTCTGCCTGCCACATGGGTCCAAGCAACGTGTTACCAGCTTTGGTGGGCTCCGTGCCTCTGGTATGATGGCTGGGGCCGCTCATGGCATCTCTCCTGGAGGGGCCTGGTTTTCATTTGATTCTGGACTCCTTGTTTGCCTCTGACCTTGAGTTCAGATGGGTTCAAGAAATGTGCGGATTCCCTGGGTTCTTTGTGTTTTTCTTATCCGTACTCTTTCCAGAGTGGCAGCCAGAGGCCTCCATGTCTTTGAAATTAAAAAATGTCACCAAAATGTGGGCATGTCGGCCCCTTTCATTATTTTTACCTACTCTGGCAAGCCCTCCCTACTTGCAGAATCAAATCTACCTTCTGTTTACAGAGGTTCCTTCCACTGCAAAAACAAAACAAACAAACAAACAACAACAACAAAAAACCATCTCTTCTCCTTCTCCCTCTTCTCTGTTCTTTTGTCCTGAATTCTCAGCATCCCAATACTGACCCCCTGGACCTGTCCTCCTGGCTTCAGTCTTGAATTTCTCCTTCTCATCTCGGTTTTCCCCAAGGTCCCAGGAGAATTTCAGGTCTTACTCCTCCTACTCAGCTAATCTCAGGATCTGCCGCATCTCATCTGCTGCTCCTGCCCCCACAGCGGCCTCCTTCGGCCTGAGTTTTCATTTTGGATTGTCCACCTCGAGACCCCTGCCCTGTCCTCACCTTGAGAACACCAGTTACCATCTTCTGATGCGTGTCAGTAGCTCACTTCTCTGTTTAATTAGAGACTCTCAGATCTGATTCCTCAGATCCACTTTATTTTCTCAAACCCCAGTAGACACTAGTTTTATGATTTTTTTTTTCCTTTGCGTGTCTTTAAAGAAAGGAGTTCTAGCCTTGTTTGAAGTTGGGAGTGGAGAGGAGCCCATCAGGGACTTTATGCGTCCCCATCCTAATATTTCAGGCTCAAAGGGAAGGCAGAGAGAAGGGTTCCAAGATCCCGCAGCCACAGGGAGCCACTGGGGAGTGTAGGGAGCCAGTAGTGGAGTTCGGGCCCCTCCCAGAGCCGTTCTGTTCCTGAAGTGGGCGGGGTGGGGGACGCTCTTTGGTGCACAGTCTTGGTGGTGCACAGTCTTGGTGGGGTCCTCCACCTCCCCAGCTGCTTGCCTCACAAGGATGGAGGGCTCCCTGGGTCCCCCAGCCACAGCAACCTCTTTCCTGAGGTCCTAGTGGGATAGAGTTGCCTCCCCAACACCCCTGCAGCTCCCTCCAGTCCTCCCCCTTCTGAGCCAGGGTATGGGGGTACAGGGGTCCCACTTTGGGTCTCTGAGCCAAAGTGCAGAGGACACCTCTGACGTTGATCAGACCTTTGTCTGTATGCATTTTTCTGCTTGGTCTAGAATTTGCTCAACTTTTTTAGTGAAATGTGCTAAAATCTATCATTATTGTGTCAATGTTTTCTTATAATTCTGGCAATCACTGTTTCACCTATTTTTAGGCAGGTTGGTTTCATCTGCCCTCGGGAGTCCTCCGAGTCCCTGGTCTCCAGCCCTGAGGAAAGTTTTTCCCAACTTTTTGTAATCTATTGGTCATTGTGGTGGGTTTCAGGATTCAGGCACACCTAAGTCACTAGAGGCCCACACTTGTGACACACAGCAAACCCAGGCAGAGAGTTCAGGGTTGAAATTTTCTAGCCAGCCAGGGGGCTGGGAACACACAGCCATGCTCCCTGCTGCCCCGTGCCCCTTGCTGAGCCCGGGGGGTGCTAGGGTCCAGTAGGGCAGGCCTGGCACCTCTCCTGGCTCTGCCAAGCTCCCAGCACAGTCTAGAGCCAGCTCTGCATTTGACACAACAACTTTCACTTTCATGGACTGGTTTTTCCCCTGTTTCACATAAGCCAATGTGTTTGTCAAGAGAAAGTTAATTAAAAACATATTTTTGTAATTAAATGGTAGGCTGTGCTATGCAAACAGTAAGATTCTTGTTTGAGAGCAAATCCCTCCCCGTTTCCAAGGCTACCCTGGGAATTTGATAGAACAGCCGTGCAGGACCAGCCCGTGGCGTCAGGACACGCGCAGAATGCAGCAGCAGTGCCCAAGTAGCTGGTCAGGTCTCCGAGCAGGCGGGAGGCCTGGCACTCACCCAGCATCACCCACAGCCTCATGTGGGCTCAGAAAGGCCCCCCATGCCACCCTTGGACTGACGCCTGGTCACAGCCTCCATGGCTCAGGGAAGCTCATGGCGTCCTTGGACTCTTGCCCAGGCCTCCTTCCCCTGCTGTGCCCACGTGCCACACCCACCCCCCCAGCTCCCCACATCCCCAGTGCCAGCCCTGGAGTTCACCCGCCTGTGGGGGCTCAACTCAGCATCAGTCACAGGTTCTAAAAGTTTCCAGGGTTCACACATGCCCAAAGCTAGCAGAGCAGCTTAGGACCAGCAGGGCCCACAAGGTGGACACTGAGCCACAGTTGGACTTGATTTCTCTCAGTGTTTTGTCAAGAATTTTTGCATCTGTAATTCCTTTATGGTGACATATTTTTCAGATTTGTGTTAAGAAAATTTTATTATTTTATAAAATGAATTGGTGGGCTTTCCATTTTTTCCATCACCTGGAACACTCAAACTAACTTTTCTTGAAAGGTTCGTTGAACTTCCCTGTACATATTCCGCAGCTCCTGTCATTGTGAAGAATACAACTGAATTCCCTTTCCAATCTCTTTTCTGTCAAGGGTCTGTTTTAGTTTTCCATTTCTTCTGGAGTCAGTTTTGCACTATGGGAGCATAACTCATCTTACACGTTCAGTACATTGCCAAAGACCTGCACATACATCTGCTCAGCATCACCTTCGTTATATACATGGTCTTGTCAGCAGTTACACCTGCCTTATATGCATAGTTGTGCCTTATTTACATGTGGAGTTATAGCTGTTTTTGTCCTTCGTGTTGGAGATTTGTTTCTTTCCCTTAGTCTGATTTTGCCAGCAGTTCATGTTTTATTCCTCTTTTCAAAGAATCAATTTATCTCTTCTTTTATTTTTGTCTAGTTTATCGATTTCAGCTTTTGTTTCTATGAACACTCTATTTTTATTTTTAGTTTACTTCTTTAAAAAATGTTTTGAGGGTCTCGCTCTGTCACCCAGGCTAGAGTGCAGTGGCATGATTTCGGCTCACTGCAGCCTCTACCTCCTGGGCTCAAGCGATCTTCCTACCTCAGCCTCTTGAGTAGCTGGAACTACAGGCATATGCCACTACACCTGGCTAACTTTTGTATTTTTGTTTGTTTGTTTGTAGAGATGGTATTAAACCATATTGCCTAGGCTGGTCTCGAACTCCTGCATTCAAGTGATCCACCCACCTCGGCCTCCCAAAGTGCTGGGATTACAGGCATGAGCCACCACATCCAGCCAACACTCTCTTTTTGTTGTAATTTTTCTGATTTCTTGAAAGGAATAAGTAATTTGTTTATGTTTGGGCTTTGTCTTTCAATAGTAAGAGCATTTAATGTGATCCTATTTTCCCTAATTGTGGTTTGGTATGTGTCCCATCAGATTTTGATGTGAGTTCTTTTCCTTTTTACTAGTTTTCTAGATGTTTCCATTTTTATTTCTTCTTGAATTCGAGGGTTATTTGAAAGCATGAGTGCGTGTTTGTGCCACTTTTGGTTGCTGATGTCATCGTCCTGGAGAGGCTGTGGCTTGGGCAGGGATGATGGCTTTCTTTTGATCAGCTTCTGGGTGGATCTGTGTTTATGCTCCCGCTTTGTCAGTTGTTTGTTGGTAATTCGCTTTTTTGGTTTGGTTTTGTCTATTTGTTTGTGATGTGTTTAGAGAATACTGGACAAGCTGATTGCAAAGTTTACAGGAAAGAATAGATGTTTGAGATTTTCCAAGAAAATTTTGAAAGTGAATAGTACAACAGGCTATAATGCTAGTATGGTCAAAGCAGGAGAGGCTGGCAGAATAGATACAGAGGCAGCAGGGCAGGCCACAGTCCAGAGGAGGCCCTGCCACCATGAACTAGCATCAGACCCTGCCCTCTGTCTGGCCCCAGAGTCCCACTGTGTGGAGTGAAGGGCTCTGACACCCTTGTATGTGAGGACTGTCCAGAGCTAACTCTGTCCCGTGACTGGCCTGAGGGCAGGATGGGGCAACTGGCCAGTGCAGGGAGCCCAGGGGATACCTGCCAGTGGGCAACCAAATTGGCCCATCGTCGCCCAGTGGATAAATGAGTATCAGACTGAGGACCTCAATTCCAAGAGCCCAAAGTATGGATTTGGCTAGTGTTTGTGGCCTGCCCTGTCCTCCTCTGTGCAGCCAGCAGGATGCTTAACGAGGCCTTTGTCCCTTCTGCTCATGTTCAGATATTTCCCAGCCTTCCATGCAAGCCCTTCATTTGTAACAGCTTCCCTGGGGGCATCTCAGAGTCCACAGCATCCTCCCAGCCTTTTTTTTTTTTTGAGACAGAGTTTCACTCTTGTTGCCTAGGCTGGAGTACAGTGCCGTGGTCTTGATTCACTGCAACCTCTGCCTCCCAGGTTCAAGTGATTCTCCTGCCTCAGCCTCCCAAGTAGCTGAGATTACAGGCACCCGCCACTATGCCCGGCTAATTTTTTGTATTTTTAGTAGGAATGGGGGGCTTCATCGTGTTGTCCAGGCTGGTCTCGAACTCCTGACCTCAGATAATCTGCCCATCTCAGCCTCCCAAAGTGCTGGCATTACAGGCATGAACCATCACACCCTGCCCCAGCCTTCTTTTGGTCCCAACGAGACCCCTGTGAGGCTGCCTCATACCTGCGCCCCAGATGGGGAAACTGACACTGGAGCCCCACATGCTGGCTCCAAGCCCAGGCTCTGCCCTGCTCAGGCTCCAGCGTAGGAGCCTCTGGAGCCCAGGCTCATGCCTGAGCACTCAGCTCTGGGGGAGAAGGGCTGGGGTTCTTTTCTGCAGCTACTTAAACCCTCAGACCGAATCCACGTTTTCAAGGTTTGTTTTGCCAGCCTGCCTCTCACACAGCATCAGGATTTAGAGCCAAAGGGACACAAGAGATGAGAGCAACTCCCTGGGGCCAGTGGGGCTGTGCATTAAAGGAGAACCATTCAATTATTACGGTTCCTTCAAATTCCATAAAAGCTGAGTCATTACAAGAGGTTTGGGACCTCTTAAAACTGCCGTGAAATATTTGAAGAAAACTTCTGCTTTTCTACTGGAAAATTATATAGAAAATTATAATTTTCAAAATTGCACAAAGGGCGAAGCATCACAATCTGAGATGCAAGCATTGTCTTCCTTCTTTTCCTTTTTTAAAGTAACAAAGTGTTGGACCAAAAAAAAAAAAAGTGTTTCCAGAGTCCGGCCACCCCAGAAGGAGCTAGCCATTTCTCCCACAAAACCCTCGAGAAGGTGCAAGGGTGGGGGCTCATCAAGACCTGACCAGGCCAACTTGCAGTCAACAAGCTTCCAGTGACAGATGCCTTGCAAGCTCCTTCACACGTCTGGGGGCCTCTCAAGGCCCAACAGCTGCCAGCTCTGAGGCTCAGGGGACCTCACGGGTGCCATCCTCCCTCCTGGGGTGACAGGGAGGCGGGATTCCTGCAAGCAGGAGGAGAAGGCGGCAGTGTAGGGTGGGGGCGCCACGGGGAAAGTTATGCACAGAGGGCAGCAGGTGTACGTGGTTGAAGGGGTGGTGAGTTCCCCGGGCAATGTCCTGGGGGCAGCTGGGAGCACCACAGGCCCAGAGCAAGGCAGTGGCATGGCCAATGATATTCAAGTGAAATGCACCCTCAGCCATCATGGGGTAGCGCCTGGGGACAGTGAGGAAACTGAAGGGTTGTCACTGGTCCCAAGTGGATAATGGTGGTTTGGACAGGCTGATGGCAGAGGGGCTGAGAAGAGGGCGCAGGGGTGAGGGACATAGCAGGGATCATGGGCCATCCCACCTTCATGGACTCTGGAGCTCCTGAGCTCAGTATGGGACTAGCCATGTCCCCAAGTGGGAGCTGAAGCAGGAGAACACACAGTGTAATGCCAGAAGGGGCAAGCAGGGCCTGAGCCAAACACACTCCAGGAGCCTTGGGGAGGGTCACCTCAGGCTTTATCCCAAGGGCAGTAGGAGTCACCAAAGCTGGAAGCAGGGCAGGGATGCCACTGATGTGCCCTCTGAGACCACTGGCTGCAGCAGAGAACCTGCCAAGCCTGAACCTTTGCCCATGCTGGACCAGACCCCCAGGACTTTCATCTCAGGCTTCCTGGGGGTCCACACCTTTGACTTACATTGCAAACACAACCACCTGATCAACACACTTCAAGTTGTTCTTAACCACGTTCTTGCTGTTTTCATCCCAGTGATACGGTCCTGCCAGACAGTCTAGGCAGATGCCCTGAGGTGAGGGTTTCACTGCAGGGCCTCCCACCCCCACTGTCTCCAGGTGGGCCCTGTGTCTCCTTCCCCCAGGAGCAACTGGACATGCTGCACCAGGCCCTTGATGAGAGCAGGAGGCACAATCAAGGCCTGGCCAAGAAGGGGAAGCTGCTGGAGGAGCAGCTCACCAACTTGGAGCACAGGTGCCAGGAGGCTGAGGGATCGCTGGAGCCCCTGCGACAGGTGAGGGTGCCCAGGAGGGCAGGGTACGCTGTCACCAGGAGGCGGTGAACAGGCCTACAGGGGAAAGGCCCTGTGGTCCTTTGCAGAATCAGCCCCTCAGCATGATGGGAGGCCTAGAGAGATGCTGGAGGCAAGTGTGCAGGCCTGCAGAGACCCAGGCCCCATCCAGTCCCCTGCTGACAGATGGGGAAACTGAGGCTGGAGGGGCCCACAGGGAGTCAGGGGGCTGGATTTCTTGCCGTCAGTAAGCACCCCTACAACAGAGGAGTCAGCTGTGGACACGCTGTTTAGAAGAAAATAAGCTGAGGCCAGAGCCAGCCTTAGATGGAACGACCCTGCTCTCAGAAACTCGGGCCCTCCCAATCCCTGGCCCACGCCCAGCATCTCCGGCCCAGGTGCTCTGGCGGCCACAGCAGCTCAGCGGGGGGCAGGAGGCCGCCGAGGCGCAGGCAGAGAGGCGCGTCCTGCAGGAGCAGACGGCGGCACTGCCCACCCAGCGGTCGCGTCTGCAGGGGGAGCTCGCGGCGCTGCGCGCTCAGCTCGCACAGGTAGGCGGCCGCGGTGGTCCTTAGAGAGGCGGGAGGAGCTCGTGGCGGGGATCCGCAGGGGCGCAGCTGGGTGAGGCGCTGGCCCACGCAGGCTTCTGTGTCCTCACCTGCCGGCGGGGTGGCACTAAGCTCAGGGTCCGGACGCCCGCAGGTGGCCACAGCCCTACCAGTGGTGTCGTGTGCGCCCTGCCTTGGCTTGGCAGGCACCTTGGGGCGGGGCACAACCCTGGCTTTGTCTCCAGTGTCTGAGCCCAGCTTTGCAGGAAACCGAGTGACCTGACACACCGCGCACCCCAGAGCCCCAGAGGTCCCTGCTTACGGTGGAGATCGCCCCTCCCCTGGGGTGTGGCTGGAGCAACAGGTGGGCCAGCCTGTGCAGGTGCCCCACAACCTCCCCTCTCAAAGCTCGCAGGGACAGTGGCCACTGAGCTCCCGGTAGGGCCTGGGCAGACGGGGTGAGAGACCAGGAAGAGCTCAGTGGTCAAGGAGCGAAGTGACGGTCTTCACCCAGTCCTGTCATCCCCTGGCCTCCTGGGTGCAAGACAGGGTTTCAGAACCCAAAGGTCAGACAAATGTAGACCACCGTGTCCAGAGGTGGGCTGCAGAGGTGAGGCTGGGTGGAGGCACCCTGCTGGTGGGTGCGTGATCCAGTGATCCTGACCAATGAGCTCGGCCCCCAGGCCGCACGTGAACCCGGCTCCCACGCATGAAACCTGAGGTAGCAGAGCCATTCGTGGGGAGATGAGGGGTGCACAGCCGCCAGGTTGACTGATAGGGAAACAGCCCGAGAAAGAGGAAATGGCGTTCCAGGAAGCAGGCAGAGCTTCTCAGAGCCCACAGCCCAGCCATCACTCTTTGGGCCCACCAAGGAGGCGCCTGCTATGTACAGCACCCCCTCCCCATCACCTGAGAGGCGGCTCTCTTGTCCTCTGTGAGCACTCCACCCACACCCAGGCACTCACTCCCCCCACACCCAGGCACTCGCTCCCCCCACACCCAGGCACTCGCTCCCCCCACACCCAGGCATGCACCCTGGGAGTCTCGCTGCCCCCCACAGCAGGGGCTGGGTGCATGCAGGGGCCCCCACCTGGCAAGTGAGGGCAGAGTGGGCACATGGTCCCAGCCCACAGGGTGGCCTCACACTGATCCCTCTTTCTGTTCATCCTCCTCACCTTGACACCGGCCCCTCGAGCTGTCTGCACAGTTGGGCTCCTCCCTGATGGGGATATGGTGGCTGTCCAGGGCTGCAGGGCTGGACACTGCCCTTTCTACAGCATGGGTTGTTTAAATGACTCCAGGGCACCATCAGGGTCCTGCACAGGGACTGTTTGGCTCACAAACGGGGCTGACTGGAGAGGCTGGTGCATCACATGGGCACATGGGCACAGCCCCCACCCACCCTGTGGGTCCAAGGTACAGGATAGGGTAGTGCTGGTGGCCTGAGGCCAGAGTCCCTGCGGAAGCTGTGCCCACCTCCCTCTGGACCAGACGGTTTTGGAGGGGCTGCCTCCAGCTTGGCATCCCTGGACCCTGTTGCCCACTACCCAGGTCTCCTCATGACCCCTTGACCCCAGAGCCCCACACCCACCCCCTGTCAGCTACTCTCCTGCCACCCTTGCCCACACAGCCACAGAGTGGCCACCGAGGTCAGGGAGAGCCATGGGAGAACCTGTGGGTCACCCCGCTGGAGGGACAGGCCTGGAAAACCAAGCCGGTGTTGGTGGCACCACGACCCACGCACAAGCTCTCACCTCCAGCGCCCAGGGGGCCGAGCTTGTTCTCCTTGGGAAGTTTGTTTGCCATCCCAGGCCAGATGGCACAGGGGGAGGGGCGGGAAGGGCGGGTGTCTTTGGCCTTCCATCGTGGAGCCTGGGGGACAGCCCCTTGTCCCTCTGCTGGGTGCTGCTGAGGCCCTGCAGGAACAGGGAAGGTGCCCACATGGCCCAGGCTGGCCCTGCAGAGCGGGCTACACTAGCTGTAGGCCCAGGGTTCTGATGCCCTCATAGCCCCCCTCTGGGAGTAGGCAGGAGGCCCCAGAGTGGGATGGGGCTCCAGAGGAGGCAGCCGGAAGGAAGATGGGCACTCGGGATGGGGGAGGGGAGGATGGCATCTGCTGAGCTGGTCCCTGAAGGGTCAGTGCCCCCATCTATGAAGTGGGGAAGGCAGGTGCTGAGGCCTCAGGGGTGAACCCCAGAGCAGGGTGGCACTTCCCAAGGCCTCACTGCCACCTGCACAAGGCCCTGCAGCCCATCCTGCCCAGGGGACAGGGGCCAGCAGGCGAGGGCAGTCACGAAAGCCACCAGCCAGCTTGTCCACAAAGGACCACCTGCCCTCCAGAGGAGGGCCGGCCAGTGGGGTCCAGTCACCAGCCCCTGCTGCTGTTCCTGAAGGGGGCCCAGCCCTGGGCCATGGAGCCAGGGTGTTGGGGCCTCCCGTGGACGCTGCTGGGGGTGGGGGAGCAGGGGCTTGCATCAGCCCTGGTTGCGACAGCACTGCCCGGGGACGCAGAGCCAGCTGTGGGCACAGTGCCCGCCGTGAGTCCCTGGAGCCCGAGGAGGGGGAGGGAAGGAACAGCTAATGAGTTCCAGGAGGTCAGCTGTGAGGGGCCCACAAACCCATAAACCCTTTATTGGTGTCTCAGGAGGGGAAACCCGGATGTGGCCGTTTATTTATTTTGGATTTCACTTTTCTCTTCTCTTTATAACATGCACTTCCAGGAGTGTAACTGGATTTTTAAAGAAACAGGACTTCCTTTTTCAGTGCAGGGGGACTCTGGTTTTCTCAGTCCTGAAGAAGAAAAGAACCCTTATTCTTTGTGCAGTTCCAACCACTGACCCCGTAACTCACTTTACCCTCGCGAATTATCCCCTCTGTCTCAGGGCCCGAAACCAGGCCTGCTCCAGCCCTGAAGCCGAGAGGGCAGGTTTGTGGTGTGCCGAGTGTGTGCACTGAGCCCCAGGTCTGCTGCCCAATCCTGGGCCAGGCCCAGCACCCAGGAGAGGGCAGTGGGGCCGACAGAGGACTGACCTGGCATTCCAGCCCAAGACTGTCGCCCCTGTGGACACAGCCCCAGCAGGCATGACTCTCGGGGCTGGGCACAGCAGAGCCCAGAGGCAGCCTGGTTTGGAGAGCAGGGCAATGGGTTCCAAGCCTGCCTTAGCGCCTGCCTGGCCCAATAAGCCTCTGACATCATGGGATCCCATCCACACCAACCACCCATGAGGCATGCCCCAGGCCATCTGGGGGCGCTGGAAGCAGGCTGTCTGGGGCTGGTGGACGGTGTTCCTTGCCTAGTGCTGCTCTCTGTAAGAGAGAACTCTTAGATTCAATCCTTTCCTCTAGAGGGCCTGTTCGCAAGGGAACAAAAGGTCCCTGCCAACTTTCCCACAGAAAATGTCTGTTTCCTGGGTAGCCTTCCCTGATATTTAACGTGCAGCTTATCCTTCCTGACCTGTACCGATGAGGTGGGGAGTGGGTGACTAAGGAGGGAGCTCACTGGGGCAGCCTGCAGCCTACAAGGAGGACGGACAGTGGGGACGGTGCTGCCAATGCCACAGGCTTGTTGGGACTGAGACAGCAAGTATGCCTGGCTCTCAGGGCCTGTGCCTGTACGAGCTCAGCAGATCCTGAGTGCCAGCAGCAGAAGGCAAGTGCCAGAGAGTGCAGGGGATCATGGCTCATGAGGCTTGGAGGAACACTGAGAAGACGTTTGCGGGGTAGCTCCTGGAATGTCACCTTAAGAGATGTAGAGAGTCCCCCATTGAGGATGTTGATGGGGACATCTGCTGCTCTGTAGCTGGATGGGGACTTGGCCCCATGCTCCTCCTTAAGCTGTCACTCTGGCTGCAGATGTCAGATAGACCTGGGTGAGGCCGGGGTTCCTGGCCCAGGGCAGTGCCCTTCCTGACCCTGCCAGCTCTTAGGGGAATTCAGAGTCCTTCCCAGAGGCATCCCTGTGCTCCCAGAGGAGGGCTGGCCTGACCTCACTTCCTGCCACGAGGCCACAGGTTCTGCCTCCTGGGCTCTCTGCAGACGGAGCAAGAGACACTGAAGAGGGAGGAGGATGTGGTGAGGCTGGGGGCTGAGAAGGAGCAGCTGGACCAGTCTCTGAACAGCCTGCACAAGGAGGTGGATGGAGTCCGGAGGCAAAATCATCAGCTGCAGGTCAACTGGGCCAGCAGAGCTCTGCGTACCTCAGACTTGGGAACAGACCTGGGGTGGGATCCAGGAGGGTGTCAGTTCCAGAGGGGTGGCTGGTGTACCTCCATCTCACATGTGCACACATGGGGAGGGTGGCTGGACCAGCTTGTGCATGTGATGGATACAGACTCAGATCAAGGCCCCAGGCAGAGCTGGAACCAGGACCCAAGGCTCCTGCCCTTCTTGAGACATTGAAGTCCCCGTGGGAGCCAGGCCTGGGCTCTATAAAGCAGCACAAGGGTCAGATGAGGGAGGTCAGAGAGACCTGCGGGACAGGGCCAGAGGCTGCTGCCTGCTTGTGTTGGGGCGCGGGAACCCCCTGAGGCCTAGGGGCCTGACACCCACAGAAGGGGCCTCAGAGGCTTCATTCTTCCTGTCCACATTGGACATACCCCCATCCTCAGAGACCAGCAGGGGATGGGGGCAGGATGGGCAAGAATCAAACTTCGATGCCCTCCAGACACCCAGCCCAGACAAAGGGAACCTGGGATGCCATTAAAACAGATTTTAGGCCCACCCTGGAGGCTGCAGCTTAGTCTCCAGCCCAGCCAAAGCCAAACCCAAGGCCTGTGGGCTGAACATGTGCACCCAACCCCAGGTCTGCTGGGCAGTCCTAGCCAGGGTCAACACCGGCAGAGGACAGTGGGGCCCACAAGGGGAGGTGGAACATCCTGTGGCACTCCTGCCCTGGGATTCTGTGTGGCCCTCGGTGAGAGACAGCAGTGAGACGCCCAAGTTCTCACTCCAGGCCCAGATGGTGGAGATGGAGCAGGCCCACACCCAGCAGCTCCAGGACCTGGCGGCCCAGCACCAGCGGGACCTGGCCACAGAGGCAGAGCGTCTGCACGGGGACCAGTCACAGGCCACACAGGCCCTGGAGTCCCAAGAATGGACCCACCAGCAGCGGGTGAAGATGCTGGAAGAGCAGGTAAGGTTGGGACCCCAACCCCCTGGGTGAGGGCAGAGGGAGGGAGGGAGGACTGGCATCCCCACAGCAGCACCCAGTAGGGGTGACTTCTTGAAGTCTTCTAGCAACAGGGGCTCTCCACTGCCACCCAGTGGGCTCCAGACCAGCTCTGGGCACTGCCTGCACTTCTTTGCTCTCGAGGGCACGAGGTTTACCTCATATCCCAGTGAGGTCACTGGGAGGTGGAGCGTGGATTCTGGGGCAGGTCACCACCCTCTCTGAGCCTCCATTGCCCTGTCTCTAAAGTGGGGTAGGCAGGACAGCTCCTGTGAGGGGTCACTGGGAGACTGAGCTGTCGCTATGTGTGAGGTGCTTAGACAGCACCTGGCACACACGGTTGTAGCAGAGGCAGCCCCTGCACCTGTCCTTCAGAGTTACGAAGGGAAAACAATGGTATGCATGGCACATGTGGGGATGAGGTGGGCACAGTGAGGCGTTGTGCACGGCACACCCACACATGCATAGGTACATGTGACAGACCTGCTGGGCTGAACCACGGAGACTTGGGACTCAGAGCTGTCAGGACCTTAGAGCTGTCTGTTCATTTTACAGATGAGGAAACTGAGGCCCAGGAGGTGACCTGACTGCCCAGTGTCATCTCCAAGTTAGGGCCCATGACCACCAGGGCACTTTTGCTAAATTTATTAGCAAAAGGACATTTATTTATTTCCTTATCATTCTGAGTGCCTTTTTTTTTTTTTTTTTTTTTGAGATGGAGTCTCACACTGTTGCCTGGGCTGGTATGCAGTGGCACGATCTCAGCTCACTGCAACCTCTACCTGCTGGGTTCAAGCGATTCTCCTTCCTCAGCCTCCAGAGTAGCTGGGATTGCAAGCACCCACCACCATGCCTGGCTAATTTTTTTGTATTTTTAGTAGAGACGGGATTTCACCATGTTGGCCAGGCTGGTCTTGAACTCCTGACCTCAGGTGATCCTGAGGCCCAAGGCCCGCCTCGGTCACCCAGAGTGCTGGGATTACAGGTGTGAGCCACTGCACCTGGCCTCATTCTGAGCGCTTTCATGGCCTGAATAGAAGCAGGCCCATCCACCCAGGGTGCGCAGTGGCCATAATCCTGAGGCCTCCACAGGTGGGCAGAGTGGGCATCCGTGGTGAGAGGGAGAACTGCGCATCCCTCTGGCAGCAAGGGAGTCGGTCTGATGTCTGCTTGATGTTTCTGTCCCAGGCATGCCACCTCTCCTCGGGAGCTGTGGACCGTGGCCTCCAGCCCTTCCTGTCACAGAGCCCTCCATGCCTCTGTGCCCTGGGGCCCTGGCCATGCAGCCTGCCCACCTGACCTAAGCCACCATTCTGTCCCCAGGTGGCCGGCCTGAAGGAGCAATTGGACCAGGAAATGCAGCGGTGGCAACAGGCCCACCTCGACCAGACCTTCCAGACAGGACAGTGAGGCCTGCTGCACACCACCCAGCAGCCTAGCCGCCTTCAGCCCTGACAGGCCTGCAGGGGGCCCTGGGGAAGGTGCTGGAGGCACTGGGCTGCTGGGGGAACCACTGTTGGGAAAACCAATGCCATGTGCTCTGCACAAGAGAGACAAAGCTCAAATGGGGTGGGCACGATGCCAGCAGAAAGCACAGGGTGCAGGTAGCCACCAGCCGGGCTAACACTCACTCCTCAGGGTCCCCAGGCAGCGGCGCACTCTGAGCCCATTGGCCACAGAGCTCCTCTGGCCCCTGGGGACTCGGCCTGCAGCTGGTGCTGGACCATACTGCGGGTCGTTCATCGCTGACAGCCCCTTCCCCTCCGGCAGAGAGCAGGGGCTTGGGCATCCTCACACCCTACCCCCGCCTGGCGTCCTCACAGCCTGCCCCCGCCTGGCACTCCATTTCCACTTTGGAGGAGCTGGTCTGGCCAGACCCCCGGGGCCAGGCCCTGTCAGGCTGGCTTCCCCGGCTTCATTCCGTGCCCTCAGCTCTGTAAACACGGGAAAACACGTGGAAAACATTTCCACCAACTGGAGCCAAAAACATAATGTCCTGTAAGGCCAGCCACCACATCCCCACGCCCAGCGGCTGCGAGCCTCCGCATCCAGGAACTGCGGCCGTCACGGTGGCAGGTGGCTGGAAGTGACTCAGATTCAAGTCCCCGTGACTCACTGGCCGCCAGAAGCAGGGGAGTGTAACACTTAAAGCTGTTACAGAGCCTCCCATGTTCCTGGCCTGGAAATGCTGGGAACGGTCCTGCGGGATTCCGGCCGGGTTGCTATGGAGACCCAGGCGGCCATCTTGGGCCTATGGCATGGGCCACCTGTGTCCATCTGTGCTCCTCGTCTCCATCACCATTGCTCAGAGTGACTTGTTCTCCTCTCCAAAGGGCCGCATGCTTTATAGGTGGTCATTTGTGATATCTGTGGGGCACCAGCCAGCCCAGTGAATCCCTGCATGTACCACAGGGGCCTCCCGCCCCGGCCGCAAGGACTCTGGCCTAGGGGTGCAAGGCCAGAGGCTCCCGGCCCCCACCCCATCACAGTTACTGTGAGCCGCAGCTCCATGTGCAGCAGTGTCTATTTCAAGATCACTCTGGGACTTAAAATAGTCTGTCCTGGCACACCTGGTTTTCTGGTGGACTTAGTAATGGAGTTACCATATGCTGTAAATTGTGCAAAATCAATAGCTAAAGAGAGGTGGTCAAATAGGCTGCTTCCTGTCTGTCACCTCTGCCTGATTGTTGGGGGCTGTGTTGAGAAGGATTCTGAGGTTCAGCCTGGGCTCTGAGGGGAAGAGCTTGGTGACCCATGAGCAGAGGTTACTGTGGGCAAAGGAGGAGTCAATGGTGGCACAGGTGCCCTAATAGGCACTCCCTGCCGTGGCCAGTCACGGGTGGAGGACAGCAGGCAGGCCTGCCCCCACTGCTGGAGAACGCTCTGCCAGATGGCAGGTGGAGAGGGTCACTGAGAGGCAGCATATGGTGCTAGGGCCTGGCACTTAGTAGGTATGTCCCTTCCCTGCCTTCCCTCCCCATCCGCAGTCTCCTCAGAGAGGGGGACTGCCACTCCGCAGCCCTATTTGGACAGCTCGCTCTCCAGCAGTTTCAGGACCCTCCCTGCCCTGGCTGCTCATGGTGAACATCTGAAATGCACGTGGGGGCCTCAGAATTTTGAATTTTAACAAATAGTTAAATCAGCATAGAAGATGCTATTTTAACTTGTTCAACCTAAAGGCATGTATTTAGGAAAAGAGGATTTTTCTAGTGGAAATACATTGGCATGTTCTTAAACATGTCCAGCGATCGTGCGTGGGCCTTTGTGTTTGGGTCTCATGATGACTGAGAACTGTGCTGGGGTTTGGAGAGCTCTCCCTCTGTTCTCACAGCAGCCCTTCGAGCACCTGGTTTGCAGATGAGGAGGAAGCCTTGCTTTGGGACAACTCTGTACCAGGTCGTCAGGAGAGGGTCAGGCCCAGGGACCTGACAGCCCGGGTCAAGGCTCCCTCTCCACTGGCCTCGCCCCAGGCCCATCTGCCCAGTGAGGGGCAGGCAGAACCCACGTTAACCAGAGGACATGCCCCAGAGGCTGGGGTCCCCCTGCCCCTTCGTGAAGGCAAGGCCAAGGGAAGAGGGGGCTGAACCCCTTCCCACGCCCTCCGCAGAGTCGAGGGGAAAACACCATGCATAGCCTGCAGCCAGCCCAGGCCTACCTGGACAGGGGTCCCAGCTGTGCCCCCACCAGCTGTGCAACCCTGGACAGATTCTTTAGGTTTTGGTTTCCCTGTCTATAAAGTGGGGTGATCCCAGCCCCAGAGGGCCCTGGTGTGTCCTCCGTGAAGGATCACCCAAGCTGAGGCCAGAAGGACTCAGCTAACGGTGGAGGGACTATCACCTGCCACAGCCACGGCTCTGGGAGTGCCATGTCCATCTCCCTGCTGCCATCCCCAGCCTGTAGAGCAGCCTCGGCCATGGTCCAGCGGGGCCAGGGTGTTCGAGGGAGCAGCCCCTGAGGCCAGCCTGGTGGAGGTGGCGCAGATCCGTGGTGCTCCCAAGGGAAGGGCAACTCTCAGGGTCTGCCTCTAGAACCCACAGTGAGTCTGGGTGTCAGTGGAAACTCGGAGGTGGCCCTCAGGCCTGTCCCTGCAGGGGATGGACCCCCAGAACCACCTCATGGAGCTGGAGCCACACATAACACCTGCGACCTCGGAGGCCTCCACAGTCTGGCTCTTCCTCTGCCTGCCCTCTCCGGGGGGCAGAGGGGATAAATGTGCCCAGGGTTTCTGAAAGCCAGGAGACCCTCCCCCACACAAGGCAGGGATGCAGGCAGGGGCCCAGCTCCTGTCTGAGACAGAACACAAAATCCCTTCGGATTCCTGCCACCCTTGAGGCTTGCTGAGGAATGTGGGGCATGCAGGGGGTGTTGGTGGGTCCTATCTGGCCTCTGGCCAGGAAGCTCTGATGCTCTGACAGGACCTCAGGTGCCTGGGTCAGGGGGCAGCACTCTGCAGGCATCCAAGGATGGGGATACAGACCAACGCAGGGAGGGGACAAATGGGAGAGGAAGGCCCCCTGGGGAGGGGGCACTGGAGGAGGGGCCACGTTGAACACCGACGGCAGCACCCCATGGCAGGCCAGCCCTCTGAAGCACCCCAGGTTGAGGGAAGCACAAGCTTTGGTTGGCTGAAGCCAGGGCAGGAAGTGGGCCAGCTGGAACCAAGAGCATTGTTTATCTGGGCTTCCAAAACATTCATACTTTTCAAATTAATTGCAAAAAAAATGTTAGCAGGGAAACATAGAAAGAAGAATGTAACCACCACCATGATTTGTGACCTGCAGAGCCCCTGAGGTGACACCCAGCTTTTTCTAGCACACGTGTGCTTAGGACGGTTGAGGCTATAGCATGGATGCTACTCAGAGTACTATTTTTTAAAACTTTTGCTTGACACGATACCATTAGAGTTTTCCAGAATCACTAAAAACGCCTCACAGCAGGTTTTGTTGCTGCAGGGCCTGAGTGCCCCTCCACTGCTGGCTGTCCCCGCCGTCCTGGAGCCCTGTGGGCTCTGTCCTGTCTTGGGCACTCGGGAGACGGACGAGGCTCCCAACGGGAGGCAGGGTCTCATCACCCCCAGGATAGGGAGAGCCGATGCCTGAGCCCATGCAGCAGTGAACATCCTGGGAAGGAAGTGTTGAGCCCCAGTCCCGTCGTTTCCTTAAGATCAACCACAGAAGTCCCGTCATGGGAGTCAACGTGTGCGCGGCTCCGTGTGCATGAGAAGAGGAGGTGCAGGGCAGGCTGCGCGGCCCCCACACTCCCTCAGGGGGCCAACTGCACCAAGACTCCAACCGTCCACACAGGACAGTGACCAGGTGAGCAGGTGGAGCGGTCCTTGGCCTCTGTGACCTCCTGGGCTCATTCCACAGCATGTAGAGGTTTACTTGGGATCGGGGCTTCTGGGGCAGGAGACCTGCACTCCACCTGCCACTTCTGGGAGAGAAGGAGAAAAAGTTAGGGTGGGCTACAGCCAGCCAGCTCCTGCCCCTGGCAGCCCAGGCCTAAGCCCCCTGGGATCTCCCACCCCTACCCTGTAAGGACCAGACAAACAGGCCCAGCCGACCAGGTGCAGGTTGAGGAAGGCACTCCCCACCTTCGCCTGCGTGGAGCCCTGAGCCTTGGGGCATCCTGAGGGCAGCTCCCGGGGCACCCCATCTAAATTGCACACACACTCAGGCCCTAAATTAAAATGTCACAGGCCGGTTGGGGAGGCTCGGGTTTCCTGGCCACGGAACATGAGCCTGCTTGATAAAACAATTTTGGTTTTGATAAATGTGGATTTTCTGTGGCAGAGACAAAGGCGCCCTTGAGTCCAGAGGGGAGCCTAAAACAGCACATTGCTGAAAAGTATTTCCTGATAATATTTTTAGCACCTGAAAAAAACATTTTTTTCTCTTTTTTGCCTGCAGAGTTGTGTGCGTGTGTGTGTGTGTGCGTGTGTGTGTGTTTTTAATGAAATGTAATGCCCAGCAGCAATGGGGCCTTGTGTTAACCCCCAGATCCCCGGGCCCGGCTGAAAATCTGCACAGGGCGCAGGCCAAGGCTGGTCAGCAGGGTATGGGCCCAAGGAAGAGTGGTCTCTCTGGGCCATGACCAGGGTCTGGCCCACGGCCAGCTGCTCCCCAGGCCCACCAGCTCTGACTCTCTGGGACAAGGACGAACCTAAGCGTTTCCAAACGCTGCTCTGTGGACCCCTGCAAGGCCCACCAGCCCACCCGCCTAGAGAAACAGGCCTCCACTTGGTGTAGCCAGTGAGTGCCCCTGTGTGCCCCAAGATGCCCTGGGCCCTGGGCAGCCCTGCCCCCAAGTTGACCCAAACCCAGCCCAGAAATGGGTCGTTACCCAGGCCCCTGTCTTATGTGCTCAAGAGAAGGTCAGCAGTGGCGAGAAGGGCGCCTGTGGCCTGAGCAGCCAGCTTGGAGGCAGCACCCTGGCTGGGATCTAAGAGCAGAGCAGGAGCATGTGGTGGGAAGTGGATGGGTACTAGGGACAGGGCAGGAGGTGGGCCAGCCCTAGGGCGGGTCAAAGCCTCAAGCCCTCATGATGAGGCTTCTTCAGGGGAGAAATCCTGCCCTGGGGTTGGCACTGCCACCTCCCACCTTCGCAAACTCATGGGAAGGGCCTTCCAGCCAGGCCCCAAATGCACTGAAAAGAGGATAGAGGGCTGCCAGGTTTTTCTAGAAAAAAGACAAACAGAAAAGCGTTCTCCCTGATTCCCGCCATGGTGACGCCTGGCAGCTCTGTTCCCGAGGCTGCTACATGGGGCCTTGTCCTGACCCCACAGCCTGTGCCAGCGAGAGGTGGGAGCAGACCTCCCTGCCCAGGGAGGCCAGGGCTGGGCTGAGGAAGGGGTTAAAGCATGTTCCTGAGGCCCCGTGTGTGTGCATATGCCGCCTCCGTGCGTGCGAATATGTATGTGTGCGTGGACGTGTGTGCATGTGTGTGGAGACGTGTCTCTCCTCGCCAGGTTCTCACCGAGAGCCGGCCTCAAGTAGGGATTCTACAAGTCCCTCTCTGATTCCTTCCTCCAAAGACAGGAGGCCTTGACCTTCCTGGCCCTGGAACCATGGCTGTGCTGCTGTCCTGGAGCTCTGAAAGCTGGGACCGTGATCTAAGGGCTAACTGTGGGACAGAACCTGTCCTCTCCCAGGCTCAGTTTGCCTCTCTGCAAACAGAATCGCCACCCCATGCAGGGTGGGAAAGGTGCCAGGGGCAAGCTTTCAGGCGCGCTCACTCTCAGGGGCGTGCCAGTGCAGGGTCAGCCCCTCCTTAAACATTCTGCACCTGGCCCTGACACCAGATCTAAAGGGTTGTGAACCTTTAAGTGAAAACACCAAGTACAGGATCTGTGAGAACCGGCAACACCCAGTCACACCCAGAGAACCCTCCGCTGCTTCTTAAAAATAACACTGACTGCGCCCGGCTCTCGCTGAAAAACAACACATGCTCACCTGAGACATTTCAGAAGATACAGACACGAAGACAAACAAAAAACCACCCAGCACCTCAGTGGTAGATGCAGTTACCATCAGCCCGGCCTTTTCTGCTTGTCTTTGAGGGGTGCACCCTTATCTTTGGGGGCCCCAGTGTGGCACGCAGCCAACATCACCCAACACTAAGAGAAGAGACGAGGGTGGGCCAGGTGGGTTCCAGGAATCAGGCCCTGCCATGAGCCTGGGGACACAGAGGTGGTCCCGGCTGGGCCCCTGAGGAAAGACAGACAGGCACAGAGCAATGCCCAGGCCAGCAGCCCCAGAGGCAGAGGGGAGGACTGGCAGGCCACAGGGTGTGGACCCTGAATTCAAATACTGGGACTCAGGGTCCTGCCCCAGCCTGCCAAGGCCAGCGTCATGGGCCCGCTTGCCCCCAGGGCCTGAGTGGGTCAGTCTTCCCCACGGAGGGTTTGCTTTACCCAGGGGTCGCCCCCGAGGTCCTGAACCTCCCAGGAATTTCTCCTGATGTGGCCGCGCAGATGCAAACACTTTGTTCCTCCGGGCTCTTCCTCGCACAAACCCAGGCAGGGAGTGGGCTCCGGGGGTAGCCTGCCCCTGTGGCTGGAAGCCTGGCGTCCCCAGGCTCGGGGCTAGGAAGGGGGCAGCTTGGAACGGGCCTCTGGCCACTCTAAGAAAGGTTCATCCAGGCACTGCCCGGCCAGGGTGCCCCTCCCGCCCCCCGCATGGTGACACGCCTTCAGGGCGGGCCCAGCGTCTCAGGCCTTAGGGACACAGGTCTGCCCCAGGACGGCTCTGAGGGGTCCAGGCGCCTCCAGCAGGGTAGGGACCCGGGACGGAGCATGACCCCACCACGGGGCGCGCGCCCGCAGGGCCCTCGATCGACTTGCCTGTGCCCGGGCCAGGGGACTGAGCTCCCCGCGCGCCCGCGCCCTCCCACGGGGCCTGGCGCTTTAAGAGACGCCCGATTTGCATGGCCCCGCCCCCCGAGTGACCGCCGGGCTGGATATTTAAATCGTGGCCCCAGGGGCGGGGCTGGCCCCGAACGCGGTCCCGCCCGGCGCTTTCCTCCGCGGAGCTGCGGACAGAGCGCGGCCCGGCTGCACGGGCGCGGGACGCGGAGCCCCCGACGGCGCGGCCAGCGGGCGCACCAGCGCTCCCCGCACCCCGCCTGGCCCTGCCGGCCACCCCCGCGCGCAGCCTCGTCCCCCAGCGCCCTGCGCCGCCCGCGCCCCGTCCCGCCCGCACACCCCCGCGATGCCGCTCGGCGTCGCCTGGCCGCTGCTGGTGGCCGCGGCCCTGGGGCTCGGGGCGCGCGGGGTGCGCGGCGCGGTGGCTCTTGCCGACTTCTACCCGTTCGGCGCCGCGCGCGGCGACGCCGTCACCCCCAAGCAGGACGACGGCGGCTCGGGGCTGCGGCCGCTCTCGGTGCCCTTTCCGTTCTTCGGCGCCGAGCACTCCGGACTCTACGTGAGTAACCCCCGGGCTCGCGGGGCGCCCGGGAGGGGAGGGCGCTGCGCCCCGGCCGCTGCCCGCCGGGCCCGGACTCCCGCCGCCGCCGCCAGCCACTTGGCACCGGGGCGGCCCGAGGTGGAATGAGGACAGCGCTTCCTCCCTCGGCGGCCAAGGCCGGACAGCGGCCCGCAGGAGAGGCGCGCGGGCGGGGCGAGGGCGGCAGCCGCCGGGCACCGAGGCGGGGGCGAGTGGAGCGCGGCGCCCCAGCCCCTGCCAGACCTGCCGAGCGCGTCTCCCCGGCGCCTGATCCCCAGGGGAGAGCAGGGGGCCCTGGTACTGCCCTGGTTTTCACACATGGCAGTGTGGCCGTGGGCACGGGCTTCCCGGGCCTCAGTTTCCCAAGTGGGGCTCCTGGCCTGCGAAGGTTGCAGCCCCTCCTTGGGCCATTTCAGCCCCGCCCCCCGTGGACGCCAGTGCGGCCCAGGGCCAGGAGACTGGACCTCTTGCCCAGGCACTTAGGGCAGGGCCTGCTTCTCCACAGACCCTCCTAAGCGGGCTAGCAACAGACTTGCCCCCTCTCTCCCCTCCTCTCCGCAGTCTGGGGTCTGGCCGCTCAGGCTCAGACCCTCCAAACAGGACTCCCAGTGGGACTCCTGAGGCCAGGGACTCATGACAGCAGGCTCAGCTCAGCTGAAGGAACAGGCCCAGTGCCAGTTCTGTCTCCATGGCTCCCAGAGTGTGACCCTAGGCCAAGCCCTTATGGCCGCCCAGGGAATGAAATGCACCTGGTAACTGCATGGAGCACTTGCCCTGAGTAGGCCACCGTGCACTGGAACTTGGTGGTTTCCTGAAACACCCCAGATCATATCTAGAAAACTGCTGGGCCAGCCTCTAGTAGAGTCCCCTCTGGCTCCATCACCACTGCCACCTCCACCATCAGCCCTCCCACACCCTCGCCCACCTCCAGTCTCTACCCACTGCCAGCCACATCTCCTCTGCCATCTGTGCTGCCCGGAGTAACACCACCTGTACTGCCAACTCCACCATCAGCACCACCTCCTTCAACCCCACCAGCAGCAGCACTCCCTCCACCACCATCCCCATGGTCCCCAGCTTCCCGTCGTCACCATCCACATCCTCTGCATGGCTATCATCATCCGTCGCCGCCTCCATCCACAGGGCCTCCTCCGCCACATGCCCTCCAGGGCACCTCCCAGCCCACAACTCCCAACACCATCCACAGTGCCCACTGTGTTTCCCCCACCTGCTCAGGAAGGCCTCCCCACCTCAGTGGCAGCACTGGGTGACCTGACCGTGGTGGGAGGAGCAGCCATGCTGTCGATGCTACCCCCTGAAAGTCCCTCTGGACCAGGACTTGGACAGAGGAGCGGGACTAACTGCTGGAAGTACGAAGTGGGTAGGGCAGAACGGCGCTCAGGGTTGGCCCGGGCTGGAGGAGGCCTGTCCACTTTAGGTATGGGACACTCACATTGGCACCATCCGAACAGAACTCAAAAGGCTCCTTAAGCATTTGGGCCAGGCTCAGCGTTCCCGCCCAAAGTCACAGGTGAAAAATATTATTAAAATGGTTAACCCACTTAACAGCCTCACCGAAAACATCTACCCTTGCCAGAACAACTAGGGGAAACAGCTCTAACGTGGGAAGATCTGCTAGGAAAACAAGGGTTTCGTCAGAAATGAACCTTCTGGCTGCTAACAAAACATTTATCTCCATCAGAGCTTTTTCCTGAAACAAAGATATTATTTGAAAAACATTTGCTGATGTGGACGCAGTGCCTGCAGCGCACTTCACCTTTCTGTTTGCTTAGCAGGAAGGAAAATGGGATTCTTGAGGGTGTGTTGCCCAGGACACCTTGCCTGAAGTAACTGTGAGGGCTCTGTGGTCAAGGAGGGAGAGAGGAAGGGGTGCTTGGCAGCAGGTTAGGGCTGAAGCCAGGTGGAAAGAAGGGAGGCATTTGTTCTGAAGGAAGTGGACCTGATTGGGGCCTCCCACGCCCACCCAGGCTGAGCAGACCCTCTTCGGAGGCCCCTGGCTCTGGCCCTTGTCCAGCTCCAGTCAGTAGGGGCATGGTGTCTGCTGGCCCTGGACTCAGACTCGCATGTCAGGCCCAGCCAGGACCTTCCAGCCCCCATCCCACTGCAGTGACCTCTGTGCTCCTCCACCCCCAGCCTGTGGCTTGACCTAGAGTAGGCTTGTTGTCTGAATGAATGAACATGCCTCCCTCTGACACTGCCCGCACGTCACAGGTAGAAATTAGAAGTGCTCTTGCATGAGATGGGTGCTTCTTCAGTCTTCATCAGAAATAGCACATGGATTATGGCCCTAGCAAGACAGCTCTGCCACACATGGAGTGGCCCCCTTTCCAGAAGGGACCCATCGTTTTGCTTCTTTCTCATGTCATAGTGGCTGTATGTGTGTGGTAAGTTGTAAGGCTCTGAAAAGTGTTGAAAGTGCATTTTATTGCTGAGGTTCTATACACAAAGATAATGCAGCCAAGGAGTGCGGCACGTTGAGGAGTGTGGTGCGCCAAGGAGTGTGGTATGCCGAGGACTGTGGTATGCCGAGGAGTGTGGTGCGCTGCTGCTACCCTGCCGTGGGGCCTGTGCAGGTGGAGTGGTTTCCTAGGGGCAGGTGCAGGTAATGAGACAGGAAATCTTCCTGGTGCCCCCTGCACTGAAGCCCCTGGCTCCAAGCACTGCCCCCACCCACGGCATGGTCTTTAGGCCACGGGAAGATCTCGATTTCCTTGGTATCAGGACCCCCGACAGAGCCCTGAGCAGAGGCAGGGAGGATTTGAGGGTTGAGAGTGGGTGGTGCCCTGCAGAGCCCGCAGGCAAGAAGGAGGAATGCAGACAGTCAGCCTGACCCTGGCTGGTGCTGGCCAAACCCCTACTCTGCGTCCTGAGGCTTGGTGCCATACCCCAAGTCTGCTCGCTCTGGCTCTGCATGACATTCCCATCCGGGCACAATCCCGTCCCTACCCCTCCCAGAACACAGAGCCCAGGGCAGCTGCTCTGGTGTGGGAGCTCACCTGCAGCCTGTGACCTTTGCCTGGTCATTTCCTCTCTGAGCCTCTGTCTCCCCATCTGTGTGGTGAAGCTCCCCCATCAGATCATACCTGTGACACACCCCATCACTGTCACGGTTGTGTGGTCACCAGCTCCAAGGCATCAGGAAAATCCACCCTGACCCACAGGGACTGTCTCAGCGGGACCGAGGCCTGCGCATGAGTGGATCTGGGAGAAGACGTGGGGAGAAATCACTGCCCTCTCTGCTCTTTCCTGAGCTCATGAAACACCCCAGCAAATGCAGGAGCCCCTTGGCTGGGAGGAGGGTCCTGGGCTGCCCCTTGGCCACCCTATTCACTGTGGTTCCAGGGCTGGCCCACCCCCTGCTGTGGGCTTGGCCAAGGTGGTCCTGCCCCTCATCAGCACCCGCTTCTTGCTGATGCCTGGGTATGGCGGAAGCAGATGGAAGGGGATCCTGGGGAAGAGGAATGGGGCTGGAGTCAAGGAGGATGCTGGAGTGAGAGAGCCTGATGACTCCAGGTCAAGGCCATGAGCCCAGGACAGCTGTGATCTGCCTGGACCTCACAGGCAGCCCCTGAGAGGATGGAGCAGGACAGTCATGCCCAGTGCAGATGAGGAAACTGAGGCTCAGAATGCAGATTCAGGGGTCTTCAGTCTTCTAGGTCCAGCTGCCTCCTTACTGTGCCACCCCAAACTCAGTGGGACCCAAACAGAAATCCTGATTCCTCCCTGGCCCCCACCCATCTCCCTGAATGAACCCCTGAGAGCCTCCCCGATGCCTCCTTCCTCTCCCTCACCCTCCACATCAGCAGCAGCTCCGCCTACATCTCTATTTGGACCACTTCCTAGCTGTCCCCTTCCCGATGCAAGCTCCGTCCCCACTTGCCTGGACACCTGCAGCACCCCCTTGCTGACCTCCAGCTCCTGGCCTTTCCCTCCTCTGTGCAGAGTGGGCAAGGGAGCCGTACAAAACGCCGGTGGGATCCGGTCTCTTCTCGCCAGAATCCCCGCTACACCTCCCTGCACCCCCAACCCTGCTCAGACACTCCCCCAGCCCCACCCTCTGTGCTCACTGCAGCTCCTTGGTTCTGACCTCACCTGGGGTGCTCCTTCGTTTTCTTGTTTGGGATATGCACCCCATGAAGGCAGGGACCACATCCATCCTCATGCCACCATTCTGGTGGTGGGCTCAGAATAGGCCTCAGACCACAGCCTGGGGCTGTAGTGGTGGTTGTGCCCCTGTGAAGGACTCTCTCTTCCACCCCTGCTGAGGCCAGAGGATGCATGCAGCAAAATGCCTGTGCCCTGAGCAGTGAGTCCTCCTGTGCCACATCCGCATTGTGGGCTCATGGTGGTGGCCACCAGCACATTTCTGCACCCTGTGTTCCCCAAAGCAGAAGCAGTCCCACCGTCCCTGACAGGGTGAGTCTTAGCCTGGGGGTCAGCTTTTCCACACAGAGATGCAGGACCTGCACACTTCAGCCTCAGCCCACGGCTGGCTCCCTCCCAGGACTGGCCTGACCCATGGCCCAGGCACAGCTGTTGGAACACGGTAGTGTGGTAGGGGGTCCTGGCTGCATGCTGGGCCCCATAAGGAAAGTCTCTGTCTGCACTGCCCCACCTCTGCAGGTGACCTGCTTAGAGAAGAGGCTCACAGGGAAGACAGGTCAGTTTGTGTGATACTGACATCAAGTGTTGTCTGTGACATTTCTGTGTGTGATGGGCCTTGAGAAGCCATAAGGCTGCACACAGGAACAGCAATTTATAAAGGTGACCAAAACAACATTGGTTATCATTTTTACTGCTCTCCGCCTTCTAATATCTCTAGTTTCTGATGTGCCCTTTCTTGGCTGAGTGAGCTGGAGTAGGGCTGGAAGCCCCAGGGCTGGATAGGGCCAGGCTGTCCTCTGTGAGGAAGGAGAGAGGCTGATGCACGCATGGAGGGGAAGATCCTGGAGTGGAGATGAGCCTGGGGGTGAGACTGACCTCTGCCTGTGGCGCAAAATGGTCCCCACATCCACTAGGGGAGCCATGAAGAAAGGAGATGTGTGTAGGCAGTGAGCACAATGCTGATAAAATGGCAGTCTGACCATTTGTTGTGGCTTCTTGTTCTGGCTTCCTGTGAAATCTTCAGCAAAACCCTTACCACACCTTAATGACTGTGGCCTTGATTCTCTTTCTTGTAAATGCTAAAAAAAAAGAAGTGTAGTATTTATTTTTTTAAATCCAGACTGACAAATCTCTTCCTTTTAATTAGAGTGTTTTAGACCATTTACATTTAATGTAATTATCCATATGGTTGAATTTTAATGTATCACCTTCCTATTTGTTACATCTGTTCTCTATAGTTTCTTCTTTTGGATTTTTAAAAATGATTTCGTATTATCTCTACTACTGGCTTATTAGCTACACCTCTGATTTATTTTTTCGTGATTATTCTAGATGTAAAACACGTTTTTAACTTAATATAGTTTACCTTCAAATAATATTATATACTTTCAAGTATGATATAATAACTTTATGACAGCATACATCCATTTCCCTTCTGGCCCTCGTGCTGTTGTTGTCATATGTATTACTTTACACATGTTATAAACCCAATAATGCACTGTTAACTTTTTGTTTGTTTGTTTATTTGAGATGGTGTCTCACTCTGTCACCAGGTTGGAGTGCAGTGGCGTGATCTCGGCTCACTGCAACCTCCACCTCCAAGGTTCAAGCAATTCTCTGCCTCAGCCCCCTGAATAGCTGGGATTACAGGCACCCACCACCACACCCAGCTAGTTTTTTTTTTTTTTTTTCTTAGTAGAGTTGGGGTTTCACCATCATGGCCAGGCTGGTCTTGAACTCCTGACCTCATGATCCACCAACCTCAGCCTCCCAAAGTGCTGGGATTACAGACGTAGGCCACCATGCCTGGCCAATGGTTTTTTTTCTTTAAACAGTTAATTATCATTTAAAGAGATTAAAAATTAGAAAGTCTTTTACATTTAACCATATATTTACTATGAAAGTCTTCATTTCTTTGTGTAGGTCCATATTTCTTTTTTTAAAAAAAACATTTTATTTTTTAAATTTTAGTTTAGTTTTGTTTTTGTTTTTGTTTTTGTTTTGAGATGGAGTCTCACTTACTCTGTCATCCAGGCTAGAGTGCAGTGGCATGATCTCGGCTCACTGCAACCTCTGCCTCCCGGGTTCAAATAATTCTCCTGCCTCAGCCTCCTGAGTACCTGGGACTACAGGCGCCCACCACCACACCCAGCTACTTTTTGTATTTTTAGTAGAGATGAGGTTTCACCATGTTGGTTAGGCTGATCTGGAATTCCTGGCCTCAAGTGATCTGCCCACCTCAGCCTCCCAAAGTGCTAGGATTACAGACCTTACCCACCGTGCTTGGCACAGATTTCCATTTTTATATCATTTTCCTTCTGCTTGAAGGACTTCCTCTAATGTTTCTTATAGTGTAGACCTGCTGGCATAAATTATCTCTGGTTTTTTAAAATCTGAAAATCTCTTTATCTTCATTTTTTGAAAGATATCTCTGCTGGGTGGGTATAGAATTCCAGATTGACTTTGGATTTTGTTTGTGTTTTAAATCTTTTGAAGATGGTGCTCTGTTGTCTTCTGATTGACATAGTTTCTAATGAGAAGTCTGCTGTCATTCCCATCTTTGTTCCTCTGTATATGCATCTTTTTTCTCTGATTGCTTTTAAGATTTTCTTTTTATCACTGCTTTTCAGCAATTTGGTTATTACCTGTATTGTTGTAGGGCTTTAAAAATATTTCTTCTGCTTGGTTTCATTAAGACTCATGATTTGTGAGTGTATAGTTTCCAAGAAATTTGAAAAAAATCTCAGCCATCTTTGAATATTTTTTCTGTCCTTTCTCTCCTCCCTTTTGAAGACTCAAATTGTATGTACATTTAACTTCTTACTGTTGTCTCAGAGCTCATTGAGAATGAGAATGAGGCTGTGTTATTTTTAAGTCTTTTTTCTCTGTCCTTCATTTTGGATATTTCTACTGTTACGTTTTCAAATTCACTGATTTTTTTTTCTACACAGTCTAACCTATTCATCCCATTCAGAGTATGTTTGTTTCATCTATTTCACTTTTTACTCATATAAGTTCTATTTGGATCTTTTCTGCATTTTTCATTTCTCTCCTCATTATGTTGACATTTCCTTTTCTATCCTGGGCATATTTTTCATGTTTGTAATAATTGCTTTAAAATTACTGTCTACTAATTTCAGCATGTACTTTTTAATACAATACTTTGCCTATCTGTGAACAAAAGTGAAAAGAATGGTGAACAATTATTAAACTCCACGTGTAGAATTGTTTTGCACAGTGGTATGGGTTGGAAATGTTGAGGCTTTTGAGCAAATAGATTGAGAATGATGTGAGCTTCTCTTGAAGACAGGAGTTGCAGATATGGAAAGGAGGAAACATCAAATGAAACCTGTGGCTTTGTGTGAGATTTGACTTGAACATATCAGTATAACCTCATAGCATATATTTCCGTGTATGTACTATGACAGGTGGGTGTGGACATAGGTATATACACCTGTGTGTCTACCTACATCCACAGTTCCTAGCTGTGTCCACTGAGATTAATGGAAGCAATAATACCTCAATAGCAAAGGGCACTTCCATGCTCAGATCTTGGCTGCTAAACACCAGTCTCCACTAAAAACAACCAGGGTGCCTTGGAGATCCCAGGGTCATGGCAAGAGAAGTATAAGATGAACCTGGAATATCTTGTTGTGCCATAAAGTAAGGAAGCACTAGAAGAAGGATGAAGATGGGTCAAAAGGACACAGAGGCCCTCCAGAAGGGGCTCCCACTGGCAGTGTTTGGGACAATTGGAGCATTAAAACAAAGAATGATAGTAACAGATTCTAATCTATTAAATAAAGGAGAAATCCATGGCTTCACACTGATATAAGTAAATAAATGATGAAATGTATAAATGAGGGGAACACAGTATTGATAGCTTTGCATCAATGTTAAATTTCCTGCTGTGGGTGACTGCATATGCTTACATGAGAGAATATACTTGTTGATGGGAAATACTGAAATGTTTACGGGGACAAAGGGTCATGAGGTCTACAACTTATTCTCATATCCTCCTTAGTTTTCGTTGATAAGGTGAAGTTAGAGCTTCTTGGCAGAGAAGTGGCCAGGTGGCCAAACCTCATTCTCCCAGGCAACCCCCACAGAAACTTGGTGCATTCATTCACTGCTGACTTACTCAGTACTTCGTTTGTTCGTTCCTTCAGTCCAAAACCTTGATTACACCCTTGCTCCGATTTAAGGAGACAGGAGAGCAGCAATGCGTCTTTGTTTAGTATTAAGTTTAGTTACTTTTGTCTGTTTTGCTGGCCACGCTGTCAAGCTTCCAGAATAGTGCTAGCTCCTAGAAGCTGCTCCGTAAATAATCATCGTTCATCTTCTCATCATTGGGATGATACATCCATAATTCCATCATCCAAAAATAAGTGCCGTTAACATTTTGGTGAAGTTCTTCCTTTTCTGTTTTCAAGGATAGGGTTTTACAAAACAGACTTCGGGTTACCATCTCATATGGGTCTCTATTTTGCATATTTCGTTCAACGTTACACCATGAGCATTTACGTAACCATGCCCTAACTTTTCTGTGAAACCATGCTTCTTCATGACAATGCAGGATTCCATTCTGTGGCTGCACTGTGAGTGGTTTAACCAGTCGCTAGTTACTGGCTCTGTGGTGTTTCAGAGTCTCCTGAATCAATGTGCGTCTGTCCTATGTGGGCCTTTGTGCAGGCCTCCCTCTCTTTCCCTCCCTTGCAATAGACTGTCCCATGTGGGCTCCCTGGATCCAAGGCAGGGAGCTTTTCAGGGCACTTCCCTGCTGTCCGCCGCTGCCCAGAAGGGCATTCGCAGTTACACCCTGCCGTGGGTGAAGGCGGCTGTACCACCTGACTCACTGAGCGCAGCCTGGAGGTGGTCGCTTCCCAGCTTTGACAGGTCTGGACTCTGTATGTCTCCAAAGCAGGCTTCCGTGCTGCTCCAGGGCCGCCTGGGGGCGTGGCAGGAATGCAGACCACCCAGGGCAGATCCCAAGTGGGGGAACACAGTCAGTGCCGTGACCAGGGGCTCCTGGAGCTGGCTCAGAGCCCCACTTGGGAAGCATGGCCCCTCCCTCCGAGGGCTGCTCATGGTGACCCAGGGCACTCCTAACCTAACCTGCTCTGCAGGCTCTAGTCTCCTCCTGCCTCCTATTTACTTCGAAGGGGTGGCCGGGACAAGCCGTCCCCACAGGGTCCCAGCCAATAGTACTCCTGGCACTCCTTCTGCCCGTGAGCTTCTAGGCCAGACAGGGTGTCCTAGTGTTCTAATTGGTGGTGGGGGTGGGGGCTCTGGGCAGATCCAAGGGCAGGACAGGCTGGAATGGTCTGGGCCTGGTCACACTGCTGCATGTCTGTGACCAGGCAGGTGGGAGCCCCAACCTGACTTCACCCCATTCATCCTCTGCAGGGACCAGCCTCGATACCCAAGTGCCTCGGCATCCATTCCCTGGTTCTTTGCAAAGCAGGGCAAGTCATTCATTCAGCCAGCAGGTGTCAGTTATTAGACACCACTGTGTGCAGCCCCTGCCCTGCTCCCGTGCTGCCTGGGGCTCAGCACATGCTGAAGTCGCCTCTGGGCTCTGCGGGCTGGTCAGGGAGCACCAAGTGGGAGCAGGACTGTGGCCAGCCCAGGCCCCTGACCCCAAAGCCTCCACACAGGAGGGTAGCCCAGGATCACACTGTCCTCTGAGCTTGTCCAGGAGCTTGTCAAGGGTCAGGCACAGCCTCTTGGGCTCTTGAACCCACCTTTCAGCAAACATTTCCTGCCATCAGCTCTGGAGTGTGTTGGAGGTGGCAAAGTGGAGCAGACAAGGCAGCCTTGGAGGCTCACTGGGGGCAGGATGTGGGGATGGGGCTGGGGTCCCGGAGGAGTGACGGGGGTCCCCATGAGTAAGACTCACAGGTATGTGGGGAGTGGGGGACAGACCAGGCTTGCATCTTGAGATTGCATCTCTGACGGTGGTGGCTGCAGGGGACAGTGGCCCAGTGGCCACTGCAGAGATGCAGGGTGACTGCAAGGAGGCCCCTCCCTCTGAGGTGTGGACAGGTTGAAGGCAGCAAGATCTCAAGAGGCCAGGAGGCAGCGGCCCAGGCTGGCGATGGATGGAAAGGGTGGGTATAGACACCCAGAGAGTGTGGGGCCACCGCCCCCAGGCCAGGCATGCCCTGGGGCCTCTGGGGGATCGGGCCGTGGCCTTGCTGACCGTAGGGACTGGCGGAGCACCTGGCCAAGGTGGGAAGCAAGTGAGGCAAGGAGCGGGAGGCAGGAGCTCCTGTCAACACATGGAAGCAGAGGGGCTGGTGGGGAGGGAGAGTGTGTGAGGACAGCAAGAGGGACAGGGCATGAGAATGGGCATGGGGGCTAGGGGCATGGCCCCATGGAGACAGGGAAGCCAAGAGACCCAGGACCTCAGCTGCAGGAGAGAGAGGACAGGGCATCAACACTCTCCTGGGAACCCCTCCCTTACTCCTTCCCTGTCTGGGCGCTGAATGCAGCTCAGATGTCCCCTCCTCCAGGAAGTCACCCTGGCTGTCCCTGGTGGTAGCTCTCTTCCCTCCCACTGGAACACCCCCTTGGGTGACTGCTTCTGTCCCATGTGTTTCCCTGGAGGCCCAGCCCAGTATTGCCCTCGGTGGCTGGGCCAGGGGCCAGCCTCCTTCCCTTCAGGGCTGGCGTGAGGCCGCTCAGCGGGAGACCATCCCCTTCAGCTCCAGAGGCCCTGCCCATCCGCCCCACCCCCTGCCGCCCCAGGACGCCAGCCCCCGCTGCACTGTGCTTGTGGGAGGAATCCTAATTGCCTAGAAAGCTGCCAGGAAATAAAAGACATGCCTACATTTTTCAAAACAAGCTTCTAAAACACCTCGGGGCTGTGCTGTTTCACTCTTGGCAGAGGAGTCAAAGCCGGGAACCGCAGCACCGCCTTTGTGATCTAAGGTTTGCAGAGCCAGGGTGCTGCTTCCTGGCTCCTGGGGCCCTCGGAAGTCTCTTGGGTCCCTGGCTCCCCTCCAGGCCCACCCTGCCCTGCTCAGAGCAGCCCCTCGGCTCAGGTCGGGGGAGCAGGCTGTTGCATATTGGCATTTTCAGCCCGAGGTCACCTCCCCAGCCGAGACTCCCCAGAAGCTTCAGCTCTTTCCTGCTTTCATCCAAGTCGGAAATGCCACTGGAGCGCGTCTCTGTGCTTCCTCCTGAGCCAGCAGAGGGTCAGCCCCGTCCTGCAGGAAAGGCACGGGTGCCCGAGGGCAGGAGAGCCCTGAGTGCCAGTGGCCAGCCCCACCTCCCATGGAGGAAGGCGTGGAGCCTCCTCCAAGTCCCCAAGTCACCGCAGCTGCAGGTTCCATGTGGCCTGGGGCCTCCCCAGGGTGGCAGCTGACCAGCAGCCCAAGAATCTCAGCCTGCTCAGAGGGGTCAGAGCGGCCCCTTCATGGCAAGGCCACTGTAAGGCTGGCTGGCCTTGACCACAGCCTGAGAGAGGAGGGTGAGGACGGGGCGTGGGGCACTCACCGGGGTGCCCGCCATGCTCAGCTGTGTCCAACGCAGAACTTTTTCCAGGCGGCCTGTGTGTGAGCCCCTCCCAGGACCTTTGTCACCCACCTGGGACTGTGACGTCCAGATGGCAGTCTTGTTTTTCTCAGTAGCCCGTGCTTGACTGGGAGGAGAGCGATGCCAGCACTGATCCAGGGCCTGGGCTCCAGGCTGCAGGCAGAGCCATGACCCCAAAGGAGACCAGAGGGTGGCCACGGGGAGGCCCTGGACGACGGGATCCGCAGGCAGGGGCTGGGGTGCTGGAGGACGCAGCCAGGGCCCGCTGCAGCGTCTCTACCCTGCAGACCCAGAACAAGCACACCGCCCTCCCTGCCTGGGGGTGGCAGGTCTCCTGGGTCTCCTTGCACATGCAGTGGTTACATTTCTGTAAGTGTCCCAGTGGCGCTGGGCAGGCCTTGCCAGGCTGACTTCAGGCCCCAGACCCCTGCAGACAAACACTGACCCTCAGCAGGTGTCTGAGATGCCAGCGCTGGGCAGCCTGCTGGCATTCCCGCCCCTGAAGTCAGGACAATGGACTAAACCTGCACTGTTCCTGTACGAGTGCTCAGGTCCACACCTAGCCGTGAACGGGGGCATCGGCTGGGAGACGGGCTAATCCTTTCTCCTTGTTTTCCACGTCTGTGTGGCATGTTTTACAAGGCGCTATTGCAAGTAGGCAAAAAACAATAATAAAATGGTCACTTTTTGGGAAGTAGCGTTTTCCCAGCCCTGAAGAAGGAGAGGGACCCCAGTGCTGGGGAGAGAGGGGTTGCCGCCTGGCTCCATGCCCTGCTTCTAGCTCCTGGGCCCTCTGGCCTGGGCCTTGCCCACTACCTGCCCTCCACCGGACATTGGGACGTCCACATCTGGAGAAAGGAAGTCCCGCGGGCCCCTGCCCTGCACTGCGGTGCTGGCGCTGCCCTGTCCTGGCTGCCCTGTCCTGGCAGGGGACAGGGCCAGCTTGTTCTGCCTCCTCCCTGGCTCAGCCCCCAGCGGGGAGGGCAGCAGCTGTCTGGGGTGGGGAGAGAGGAAAGCCGGAGCAGGGCTGCGGTGGGTGGGCCCGGGCCTCTGCACACCACACACCTGCAGGCTGGGCTCCCGCTTCAAAGGCCGACGGAAAACTCAGGGCAGCAGCTCAGGAGCCAAGCAGGGAGTGGGGCCAGCTGAGGGAGAGTGTGTTGGGTGCAGTGAGGGGCAGAGCAGGGAGGTCCCCTGCACCAGGCAGGTGGCCCAGCCCCAGGGACCTCGGCCACAGCGGCCTCCTGCCCCCAGATGCTTCTCCCCCAACCCAGAGGTACCACTTGTCACTTCTAACCCTTAGCTCTTTTTTCCAAAACACGTGCCAAAAAGGGTACAAAACAAACGTGCAAAAAAAGAGCAAACGTAACGCAAACCCTGGTGGGCCCACCGCCAGGCCAAGAGCAGACGCTGCCACTGCCCCACCCTGCGCTGCCTCCCCAAGGCAGCCCCTCCGGCCTGTGAAAGCACCTTCTCACACCCGCTTTTTCCCTCCCTGGTGTTTTTAGGGTGGCTGATCCGCATCTCTGGTGGTGGTGGTACTTCATTATCCCCTCTGTGTCATTGTATGAGAAGGTCACAGGTTCTTTGTTTACAGTGGTACACATTTGGGGCTGCTATCGTTATTTTAATTGAATTTTTCCAGCCTTATTGAGACCAAATTGACAGACAAAATTGTGTGATTTAATATACCTACACATTGTGAAATGACGACCACAATCCCAAGAATCTACACATCCATCAGCACAGTTACCATTTGTGTGTGTGCATGTGTGTGATGAGAACACTTAAGATTACTCTCTTAGCAAATTCCAAGTAAATGAGGCAGTACTGTTAACTACAGTCGCCATGTGTTACATGGAGACCCCAGAACTTACTCATCCTGTCTGACTGAAGGTTTGCACCCTCCAATCAACATTTCCCCATTTCCCACCCCAGCCCCTGGCAACCATCCTTCTACTCTCTGATTTTATGGACTCAATTTTAATTTTATTTATTTTATTTTAGAGACAGGGTCTCACTCTGTCACCAGGCTGGAGTGCGGTGTCCTGAGCCTAGCTCATTGTAACCTCTAACTCATGGGCTCCAGTGATCCTCCCACTTCAGCCACACCCCACTGTGCCCGCCACCCCCCTGCCCCTAGTAGCTGGAATTATAGGCATGCACCACCACCCCCAGCTATCTTTTTATTTTATTTTTCTTTTTTTGTAGAGACAGGGTGTTGCTGTGTTGTCCAGGCTGGTCTTGAACTCCTGGCCTTGAGAGATCCTCCTGCCTCAGCCTCCCAAAGTGCTGGAGGTTACAGGCGTGAGCCACCACACCTGGCTGAGTTCAGCTATTTTAGATTTCACATATCAGTGTCTTTCTGTGCCTGGTTTATTTCACTGAGCATAATGTCTTTCAGTTTCATCCAAGTTGTTGCAAATGGCAGGATCCCTCTAGTCGTGGCTGAGTAACATTCCATTATGTGTACATATGTCTGTATATATATACACCACATTTTGTTTATCCATATTCATCCATCAGCAGACACTTAGGCAGAGTCTATATCTTGCTTTTGGGAGTGCAGCTATTCTGTGAGATACTGATTTCATTTCATTGGGTATATACTCAGAAGTGGGATTGCTAGGCCATATGTTTGTTCTATTTTTAATTTTTTAGGTGGGGCTGTTCCTAGCTTTAGACTACTCTTTTTTCTTTTTTCTTTTTTCTTTTTTTTTTTTTTTTTTTTTGAGATGGAGTCTCACTATCTTGTCCAGGCTGGAGTGCAGTGATGCAATCTCAGCTCACTGCAACCTCCGCCTCCCAGGTTCAAGCGATTCTTGTGCCTCAGCCTCCCAAGTAGCTAGGATTACAGGCACGTACCACCATGCCCGACTAATTTTTGTATTTTTAGGGGAGACGGGGTTTCACCATGTTGGCCAGGCTGATCTCGAACTCCTGGCCTCAGGTGATCCACCTGCCTCAGCCTCCCAAAGGTGTGAGCCACCATGCCAGGCCTAGACTACTCTTAACAATGCTGTTTGTGAAAACTCTTGAAGGCATGTCCTGGTGCACATAAGTCCACGTTTGTGTCAAGTCCACACCCAGGAGTGGGATTTCTGAGCCGTGGGATGTGTGTGTGTGGATGTTCCCTGGCGCCACATCCCGGCCAATGCTTCTGCAAATGAAGCAGCTACATGGTGGGGGTCACCGTGGTCTCCTTTTCTTTTCTGTGAATGAGGCTGAGCCAGTCTCATATGTTCACTTGCCATTGGATTTTGTCTTTTGTGGAGTGACTGTTGAAGTGTTTTCCCTCTTTTCTATGGAGTTTTCTTCTTTCTCACCAATTTCCGGGGCTTCTTGGTAAAAACACCAGGTCATAAGTGTTGCAAATATCTTTTCTCATTCTGCACTTGTTTCATCCTCTTGAATGGCGTCCTTGGGTGGATAGAAGGTGTTAATTTTACTGTAGTAAATTCTCCATAGTGCTTTCCAACAGTCTTGTAGCTGTTTCATTTTGTCCTTCCCGCTCAGGTCTCTAATACACCTGGAGGTGATCTTCTTGTGTGGCCCGAAGTAGAGTCATGCAGATTCCTTTTTGGAGGAAAGGAAAGCAGAGCCAGCACCCTTGTTGAGAAGCCGCCTCTCCCCACATCCCCCCAGCGCCGTTTTGGCTGTTCCTGGGCTCTCCCTCCTGCTTCTCTGTCCCTGAGCCAGGAGCGTTGGGCTACTGTGGCCTGATGGGAAAGGCTGGCATCTCCTAGAACAAGCCCTTCCACCTTGCTTTTCACGAGACAGTCTTGGTTACTTTGGACTTTGCATTTTCACGTAAAATGTAGAATTGGCTTATCAAGTTACACACACACATACGCACACCTGTTGTGGTATTTATTGGGATTGCATCGACTCTACAGATTAACGTGAGGAAAACTAATACCTTTACCATATTGAGTTGCGCAATCTGGGAACCTGGCACATTTCTGTATTTACTTAGGTTGACTTTAACATTTTCAGTAAGGTTTCAGAGTTGAGTGCAGAGAAGTCTTGCCCATCTTTTGTTAGATTTACTCCTGGGTACTTGATTTTTTTTCACACTATCATAAATAGTGTCTTTTCTTTAATCTCATTTTCTGGTTATTGCTGGCACATAGAACTATAATTGATTTTTTACATTTTCTAACTTTGTATCCAACTTCCTGACAAAATCCCTTGTGAATCTTGATAAATCTCTCTGTGCAGAGTCTGTGGGGTTTCTACGTCCACATTCAGTCACGGCAGGAGAGGGGCTCCTTTCTACTCATTTTACTTTTTGACGCATTTTTATGTTTTCCTGCGCTGGCTAAGACCTCCCATGAATTGTCTCATAGCAGTGGTGTCGGTAGAAACCTTGACTTGTTCCTAGTCTCAAAAAGCAAGCGTTCCAGGTTCAGCATTGAATACGATGTGTGCACTCGTGTGTCTGAAGCCTTCTTCAGATTGCCGGCTGCCTTCTACTCCTCGTATTCCCAGCATTTTTAATCGCAAATGGACGTCGACTTTTATTCCATGCCTTCTCTATACCTCTTCAGATGATAATATGATTTTCTCCTTTAATCTGTTAAATTGGTCATTTAAATTAATCAAATTAATGGCAAATTAAATTAATTGGTTTTCTGATGTAAAGCATAGCTGTGTTCCTAACAAAAGCCCAACTCTGTCATGGTGGATTATTTATCCTCTTTGTATATTGCTGAATCCGTTTGCTAATCATTCATTTAAGGTTTTAGCAACTTTATGTGAAATTGGCCGGGAGTTGTCCATTCATGTACTGTCTTTGTTAAATTTTAGTATCCAGATTATGGTAGCCTCATAAAATGGATTTTTCTGTCCAGAAGAGCCTATGTGTCTCTGGAATTATTTCTTGAATGTTTGGAATAACTCACTGGTGATGCCATATGAACCTAGAGTTTCTTGCTGGGAAAATTTTGAATATTCATTCAATTTAATGATTATATAAAAAGTTGCATTATCTATTTCTACTTACATTTGGCAAGTAGCTTTCCTTCCTTCCTTCCTTCCTTCCTTCCTTCCTTTCTTTCTTTCTCCCCTCCCTCCCTCCCTCCCTCCTTTCTTCCTTCCTTTCTTTCTTTCTTCTTTCTATCTTTCTTTTCTTCTTTCAATAGAGTTTTTGCTCTTGTTGCCCAGGCTAGAGTTCAGTGGCACAATCTCAGCTCTCCACAACCTCTGCCTCCCCGGTTCAAGCAATTCTCCTGCCTCCGCCTCCCGAGTAGCTGGGATTACAGGCATGCGCCTCCACGCCCGGCTAATTTTGTATTTTTAGTAGAAACAGGATTTCTCCATATTGGTCAGGCTGGTCTCGAACTCCCAACCTCAGGTGATCCACCCACCTTGGCCTCTCAAAGTGCCGGGATTCCAGGCGTGAGCCACCGCACCCGGCCAAGTTGCATTTTTGTAGAAAATTTTTTGTTTTATATAAAATGTCAGGATTGTACCCTTCTTACAAGCTAACAAGTTGCCCTGTTACTGGTTCATGGGTGCTGGCAGAAAGCATGAGACTCCCACGTTGGAGCCTCATGGCACATCAAGTAGCAAGAGCGGTTTGTGTTGGTTTCTGTTGCTGTCCAGGTCCTGCCAGCATGGCATGGAGGGGCAAGGAGATGCCATGCACAGTGGGTTTGCATCACAGCCAAGAAACACGGAGCCTGGGGAATGCGGCTGTTCCAGGGCAAGCCTGCTGTTTGCCCCCAAGGCGACAGTTCATCCCTCAAGGTGGATCTCTGCAAACACAACCCTAAGAAATGACCCAGACAAAGAGTGGACAGGGCTTTGTATTCTCTTGTAGTTGGCAAAAAAGTGCAGAGGCACAGCAGAGTGCCTCTCCTACCAAGCCACCTCCTCAGCCCCACACATTCTTGACCAAATTCAAATGTTCACACCAGCGTATGCCACGCCGGCGGCAAGAACCAAATCCTTCTGATCTCCTCCCACGGCAAGTGGGCAAAGGCTGCTGTCCACAGGAATCCCACAGCAGGACCTCAACTGTGACCCTCAGGGGTCCAGGCACAGCCAGCTGCGAAGAGTGCTGCAGAGCCCCGCAGGTCGAATTTGAGAGAGCCAGGATGTAGTCTAAGGCCTGGCTGTTGTCCTTGTGGCCCATGCAAAGAGTTTGACTGCCCTGTTGACGCCACCGTCAATAATTACAGAGGCAATGAATGAGCCAAAAAAGCGGCTCCCACTAGGATGACCAACTCGTCCTGGTTTATCCAGAATTGAAAGTCTCATGTCCCGGGGACCCCCTCGGTTCAAGGCTAACCAAGGTGGTGGGTACCTTGATCCCTTTCCCGACTGGAGAGGCATTCCAAGGCTCACTCCCTCCCAGGTAACACGCAACCCGAGTCGCTCTGTCTGAGGTTCGCCATTCACCTTGCTGTGGTCCCTGCTGTGCTGATTTGGTTAAGGTTTTTTGCCATGTCGCCGCACATTTGCAGCTTTGACCACCCTACACGATGTAACCCACAGGCGCTCAGACGACAGGGAAGCTATGAATTCAAGTCAGCAAGACGGAAGCGAGGTTGTGCCCACACATGCACTTACGGGGGGGCATGCTTGGGTGCACATACCACCTGCATCCACAGGACGGAGGTGGGGAACCCAGCGCAGGTCAGGTTGCCAGCACGGCAGCAGCCTGACTCGGGAGGGCCATGGGGTACCTTGCCAGGTGCTGGATTTAAGGGGCAAAGAACATTCATTGTTCACTCAGCCCCCTGCACCTCCCAGGGTCTAAGGTGGTCCCTGGTCAGGAGCCAGGACTGGCGCTCTCCCTCCTCAACCAGGAAGCCAGAATGCACATCCCAGGAGCTTTCACTCACCTTTCCCCAGTTTGTCCCCAGCTCACACCCAGACCTGTCAAAGGGTGGTGCGGGCACAAGGCCAGCAGGAGCACCTGTGTGAGAGCCACAGAGATGCCCTGCTCCCAGGCTGGCACCCGCGGACCATCACAGATGAACCCAGCTAGCAGTGCCCTCAACCAACCCACCCACATGTTCATGACCCAGGACTGTGTCAGCCCCACAGGAGAACCCAGGTGGCCAAACCAGAGCTGAGTGTGAATTCCTGAGGCCCCTTTTTGACCGGGCTGCTGCCTGGAGAGCAAACCAACCAGGTGGGCTGGGGCAGCTATCGGGGAAAGAGCTGTATCAGGCCCAGCAATGGTCGGGGCCAAACCCCAAGGCTTCCAGGTAGGTCTGTGTCACCCCGTAGAAGCTCCACCTTTTGTCCTGTTCATTACCCAAAGGGCGGCCAAGCAGAGAAGAACCCTTTTGGATGACGGGATGACCGTCTTCAGGACCAGACTGCCCGCCCACAGTGTGTGGACCAGGAGCAGATGCCCATGGTGTGTGGACCAGGAGCAGGTGCCCATGGTGTGTGGACCAGGAGCAGGTGCCCATGGTGTGTGGACCAGGAGCAGGTGCCCATGGTGTGTGGACCAGGACCAGGCTGCCCGCCCATAGTGTGTGGACCAGGAGCAGATGCCCATGGTGTGTGGACCAGGAGCAGGCAGGGAGGCCGAGGCAGGAGTCTTTCAGAGTTGATTTTTGAGGAGGCTGATCTAGGGCTTGAAAATGCCAGGAGCCTGTGGATGGGAGGGATCCTGGAATGTCCATCCCTACATGATTAGTGACCCATGGCTGAGTGACCTGAGACAAAGGGGGCATCACTGTCAAATGCAAATTGTCCAGAAAGTCAAAAGCACTCAGCAGTGTGGCCAGGGTGGGCTGATTGGACTGGAACGGCAGCACAATAACCTGGAGAGTGGAGACCCCACTGGTTGTCCTGGGGGCAGGGGCGGGTGTCCCCCACAGTGAGACAGGCAGGCCAGCTTCTGTCAGGAGACATTAGCCTGGTATGTGGAAGTTGCTTTTGCCAACTCATGCACGCCAACTCACACAGGCAGCATGGGGTCCCTGTCATCGCCTAGTCCATGATGATGGCTGCATGGCCAGTTCTGGCCCAAGAGGGATCCAAGAGGCAGCGCGGTCCAGTCAGGGAGCACCCTCACCATAGGCAGCTACATGAGCAGCCCAGGCTGTCGAATCGGTGGCCAGGATTTGTTTGCACGCCAGTGGGCCCCAAATGTGAGGGTGTTAGTGTCTCAGGCTGTGGTCTTCCAAGTGGCAGACCAGACTGCAGACCAGGGCAGCAGGCTTTTTCTGTAGAGGGCCAGGTAATGACAATTTTCAGCTTTTCAGGCTATAGGGTCTCCGCTGTTGTCACAAAAAAGCAGCCATAGACAGTAAGTACATGAGTGCGCTCAGCCGTGCTCCCACAAACCCTGTTTCTGAAGCCAGGCTGGGATCCACAAAGGATGGATGGTCACATCTGACCTAAGGCCTGTTTGTGTATGACCTGTGAACTAAGAATGTTCTTAATATTTTTAAAGGGCTTCAAAAACAAAAAGAACAAAAAAGAATATGCAACAGAGACCACGTGTGGTCCACAAGGCCAGAAATATTTTCGATCTGTCCCTTCCCAGAAAGTCTGCTGGCCCCTGGACAAACCAGACCATTTGCAACAACCAAAATTCAGTAAAACTTCAATGTTTCTGGTCCTTAAGAGTCCTAAGGCCAGGGTGGCAGCTTCCAGCCCAGCCCCAGTACTCACTGGTCTTCTGCTGTCTCCCAGAGTTGGCGCTGGGGCTGGACAGCCACTGCCCAGGGGATGCCATTGGGCTCCAGCTTAGCCGGACCATCTTTGAACCAGGCCCAGGCATCGGGGGCCCTGTGACTTGAGTACCCCACAGAGCCAGGGGCTCACTTCAGGCACTGGACCGAAAGGTGAGCTTCCCCAAAGGGGTAGCTGCCAGTTTTTCTTGTAAATCCAAGATGGCTCTTGGCTTTGGTACTCTTGATCATACCATTTCCTTTAGGCCACCAGGAGCTGTTGGGCACTGCCCTTATGTGATCAAGTTTAAAAGCCCCCAAAATGGGGGTGTCAGGTCAGTGAGTCACAAAGCCTTCATGGGTCATGCTCTTTTTCTACAAGTGCTCGCTGCAGGCCAGTAGCTACCCCGCCTTAATGGGGATGCAGGGGGGTCCTGCCCTGGGCAGGGGCTGCTGCTGGACTGGGAAATGGCCTCTCGACTCCAGCGGGCTTCCCTTCTCTTAGTCTACACGCTGTTTCTGCAGAAGGAACAGAGGCAGGGAGAGGCCATCTACGGGTCCCCTCTTACCTCTGCATGCCACAGTCCCCGAAAGTCCCCTGACACTACAGGACGGGAACACACAGGCAGGAAACACCATGTCAATAGCAGTTCCACCTTCAGGTGTGAAAGCTACGCACACCCAAGTTCCATCCTCAAGCTCACTTAAGCATCCCCACTGCAACCACCTCACTGTAATTCTAGTGCCTTCTTCCCTGTGGGAGCACCTCCAAGGGGTTTAGCATGCATAGGAGTTGGGGGCTCAGCACAGCTGTCCGGGACCACAAGAGTAGAGAGTGTCGCAGAAGTGCTGGGCCACTTGCCCCCTCCAGCTGTTAGCTCCTTGTGAGTGCCCATTCCTCTTCCCCACCCCTGCACTTCCCACATCCAGAAAGGGTCCAGGCTCAGAGGCTCCTTCCTTCCTTTGTCCCTCCCTCCCTGTTTATTCACACACCATTCTGTTCAGTCTTTTAAAGTATACAAATCAGTGGCTTTTCATATATGTACAGAGTTGTATATCCATCACCACAATCCATTTTGGAACATTTTTCCTTACCCTGGATAGAAACCCCATGCCCTTTAGCTCTCACACCCCAGCCCCCCATCCACTGCAGCTCCAGACAGTCACAATCTATGTTCTGTCTCCCCTCGATTTGTCTGTTCTGGACATTTCTTACAAATAGAGTCATAGTCTTTTGGGACTGGCTTCTTTAGTGTTTTCAAAGTTTATTCATGTTGTAGCATGGATCAGTACTTCGTTTCTTTTTATTGCCAAATAATATTTTATTTGTTTTTATGTATCCATTCATTAGTTGATGGATATTGGGATTGGTTCTACTTATTTGGCTATTATGAATAAAGCTGCTGTGAATATTTACGTAAACATTTTTGTGTGGACATGTTTCCATTTTCTTGAGTATATATGGTAGTGTAAGTGGAATTGCTGGTGTGTATATTAATGCTTTGTTTAATTATTTGAGGAAATGCCAGACCATTTCCAAAGCAGCTGTACCATTTGGGTTCCAATTTCTCATCAACACTGGTTATTATCTGTTTTTTTCATTACAGCCATCCTGCCAGGTGAAAAGTGGTACCTTGCTTGTGTTTTCAATCTCCCTTTCCCTAATGGTTAATGCTGTCAAGCATCTTTTTGTATGTTATTGGCTCCTTCTAAATCTGCTCTAGAATAATGCCTATTGAAGTTTTTATTATTGAGTTGTAATAGTACTTTATATCTTCTAGATATATATCCCTTATCCAATTATGATTTGCAGGTACTTTCTCTCATCCTGTGGGTTGTCTTTTCATTTCCTAAAGGTGTCCTTTGAAACACAAATGTTTTTAATTCAGATAATATTCAGTTCATCTATTTTTTCTTTTGTTGCCTGTGCTTTTGGTGTCATATCCAAGAAACCATGGGATAATCCAAGGTCACAAAGATTTATACCCCTGTTTTATTCTAAGAGTTTTATAATTTTACTTCTTACATTAGGTCTTTGATCCATCTTGAGTTAATTTTTGTATATGGTGTGAGGTAGGGGTCTAGCTTTATACTTTTCATAGGGATATCCAGTTTTACCAGCACCATTTGTTGAAGATACTATTCTTTCCCCCACTGAATAGCCTTGGCACCCTTGTCATGACAACAGCCAAATCAAGTGGCCTTGTTTCCAGCCTACCTCTCACTGCTCAGCTTCATCAACAGGTAGGATATAGAGGAACCTCACTCTCCCCACCCCACACCACTGCAAACACTTAATACTTGTGGAGAGCATTCTCCACTGGGATCTTGGAAGACTTCTCATTTCTCCTAACATGAGCTATGGTAGCCTTTGTCCTTCCTCTTCCAGAAAGTCATTATTCTGTCATGCTAACATTCCCCCCTCCATTGTTTCTTCTTAAGCCAGTTTTGGTAAGCTACATTCTTCAAGAAAAGTTTCTATTTTACCTAAAATTTTTGAAAGTATTGTTATAAAGATGTTGATAAAATCCTCTGATTACCTTCTTTGATAGCATCAGGGGCTGAAATGGTAGCCTCTTTTTCATCCTAAGCAGTTTGTGCCTTCTCTTTCTTACTTGATCACTCTCACCAGAGGTATATCTATTTTATTCGTTTATTTTCTTATTTTATTTATATATATTTTTTTGAGATGGAGTCTCATTCTGTCACCCAGGCTGGAGTGCAGTGGTGCATCTCCACTCACTGCAAGCTCTGCCTCCCAGGTTCACGCCATTCTCCAGCCTCAGCTTCCCACTTAGCTGGGACTACAGGCACCCGCCACCACACCCAGCTAATTTTTTGTATTTTTTTAGTAGACACGGGATTTCACCATGTTAGCCAGGATGGTCTCGATCTCCTGACCTTGTGATCCGCCTGCCTCGGCCTCTCAAAGTGCTGGAATTAAAGGCGTGAGCCACTGCACCTGGTCTATTTTATTAGTTTAAACAAGTTTGGGCTTTGTTGGTGATTCTCTTTATTCAGTATTTGTTTTATATTTTTTTAACTTCTGCTCTTAATTTTTATTTTTTTATTCTCTTACATAGGAGTTTAATATATATTATTTTATTTACTAAACTTTGTTTAGTATATTTACTTACTATATATGAGTTTGTTTGCTAAATATTGTGTTTATTTACTATATATAGATACTAAAATATGCATGCAATGCTATAAATTTCCATTGAAGTTCTGCTTTCTCCATATCCTCACAAGTTTTTGCTAAATAGCGTTTTTGTTATATTTCTTTATACAGTTATTTATATTTCTGTTTTCTTTTTGCCTCTATTTCCTGGTGATGAGAATTTTTATTTTTTAACCTCTACTCTTTAAGTTATTATTTCTAGTATAATTACACTATGGATAAAAAACAAGCTCTATAAGTTTTGCAGTCATTTGAAATTTGTTGGCAATTGCTTTATGGCCCAATATGTGGTTTAAAAAAAAAAAAAAAAGGTTCCATTTGTGATATCTATTAAGTCATTTATTATTTGCCTTGTTCAGATTTTCTTTATTCTGACATATTATCTTTGTCCATGCCTGGTCTGGTCTTTTACTAGAGAAAATACATTGAATATCCCACCATGATTATGAGTTGAACTATTTCCTTTTGTCAAATTTTCATTTATATGTGCTGAGGCCTTGCTATTGGGTATACACAAATGCAGAGCTCTTATATCTTTATCATGATGAAGTAGATCCTCTTTACTTCTAGCAGTGCTTTTTGCCTTATGGCCTTTTTAATCTGATAATAATATGATTATACCAGCTCTTGCTTTTGATTGGCATTTGGATAGTATATCTTTAAACTGGAACATTTAATTCATTTTCTCTTTTTTTTTTTTTTGACAGACTTGCTCTGTGGCCCAGGCTGGGGTGCAGTGGTACGATCTCTGCTGCAGCCTCCACCCCGCAGGTTCAAGCAATTCTCCTACCTCAGCCTCCTAAGTAGTTGAGACTATAGGCATGTGCCACCACACCCAGCTAATTTTTGTATTTTTAGTAGAAATGGGGTTTCACCATGTTGGCCATGGCTGGTCTCAAACGCCTGACCTCAAGTGCCTGCCTGGGCCTCCCAAAGTCCTGGGATTACAGGCGTGAGCCACCATGCCCAACCTTATTCATTTTCATTCAGTGCATGTCTGGTGTAGTTGTATTTCACTCTACTACTTTTTTTTTTTTTTTGACAGAGTCTCACTGTGTCACCCAGGCTAGAGTGCAGTGGCGCTATCTTGGCTCACTGCAACCTCTACCTCCCAGGTTCAAGCCATTCTTCTGCCTCAGCCTCCCAAGTAGCTGAGACTACAGGTGCCTGCCACCACACCCAGCTAATTTTTTTATTTTTTTTATTTTTATTTTTATTTTTAGTAGAGACGGGGTTTCGGTATGTTGGCCAGGCTGGTCTTGAACTCCTGACCTTGTGATCCACCCACCTCAGCCTCCCAAAGTGCTGGGATTACAGGTGTAAGCCACCACACCCAGCCACTCTGCTATCTTTTTTGTGCAAAATTTCCCACCTGTTTTATATTTTTTTCTCTCCTTTCTTGCCATGTTTTATGTTGAGTATTTTAATCATGCCATATTTTATTTTATTTTATTTTATTTATTTTTGAGACAGAGTCTCGCTCTGTTGCTCAGGCTGGAGTGCAATGGTGTGATCTTGGCTTACTGCAAACTCTGCCTCCCAGGTTCAAGCAATTCTCCTGCCTCAGCCTCCCAAGGAGCTGGGATTATTGGCACCCGCCACCACGCCTAGCTAATTTTTTTTTTTTTTTTTTTTTTTTTTTGTATTTTTAGTAGAGATGGGGTTTCACCATGTTGGCCAGGCTGGTCTCAAACTCCTGACCTCAGGTGATCCACCTGCCTCAGCCTCCCAAAGGGTTGGAATTGCAGGCATGAGCCACTGTGCCCGGCCAATCATGCCGTATTATCCCCTCTATCAGTATGGAATATGGACACTGTTTCTATTCTTTTGGTGATTACCCTAGACCTCGGGTCCCCAACCCCTGGGGCTGCAGACCAGTACTGGTCTGTGGCCTCATAGCAGGCAGCAAGCAGCAGAAGAGTGAGCATTACCACCTGAGTCTGCCTCCTGTCAGATCAGTGGTGGTATTTGACTCTAATAGGAGCACAAACCCTACTGTGAACTGCGCATGTGAGGGATCTAGGCTGTACGCTCCTTATGAGACTAACTAATACCTGATGATGTAAGGTGGAACAGTTTCTTCCGCAAACCATTCCCGCACTCCTACCCCAGTCCATGGAAAAATTGTCTTCTATGAAACTGGTCCCTGCTACCAAAAAGGTTGGGGACCACTGCCCTAGACAATACAATATATACTTTTAACTTATTAATATTCACTAGCAAGTTCATTTATACCTTTACCCTTCTCCTGGGAAATGTAATGACCTTGGAACACTTCAACATGATTTATCCTCTCTCAATGTATATTATTGTTGTGAGTTTTAATTCTATAGACTTTTTACACCATTTCATAAGGCAATATATATTATTTCTTTATATTTCATTTGCCCTTCTTTCCTTCTTGCATCTCTGATCTTACATTTCCCTCTGACTTGAAGTTGATCTGTTAGCATCTCTTTTAGTGTGGGTCTGCTATTTATTATGTATTTACCTGAATTGTCTTTATTTTGCCTTCCATAGTAAAGGGTATTTTATCTAGATATAAGACTTTATGTTGGCAGTTGTTTTCTTTTAGCACATTGAAAATATGATTCCACTGTTTTCTAGCTTTCATTGTTGTATATGAGAAGTCAGCTGTCAGTCTACTTGCAATGCCACTAATGGTAATCTGTTTTTTTCTTTTTAAGGTTGTCTCCTTGTGAATAATTTGTGCAGCAGCAATAGAAAAAGAAAAAAAATTAAGAATGTCTCCTTGTCATTGACCTTGTGCATTTCCAACATTTGTCTGATGTAGCTTTGTTTTTATTTTTCTAGCTAGTGAATCACTGTGATTCACTCTGTGTTCTGCATATGGCTTGATGTCTTTCATCAGTTCTGGACTCACCATTGCCTTTGTGTCTCCTTTCCTTCTGGTGCTCCAAGTTGTGCATTTGTTTGGTCATCTTACTGTTCTCCATTATGTCTCATCCTTTCTTCTGTATTCTCCATCTTTTTGTGTCTTTTAAAATTCTGGATAGTTTCTTCTGACCTTTTAGTTTCAGTTCATAATTCTTTCTTAATGCATCAAATCCACTCTTCAATCTATCCAGTTCTTAATTTCTGTTATTTAGTTACTTATATCCTATTCATTTGGTTCTTTAAAATGTCTTTTGATTAAATAATTTACATTCCTGTTTAATTTTTTTTATCCTAATCTTTTTCTCTCAATTTTTGCATTGTGGTAAAACACATAACAAAATTTAATATCATAGCCATTTTTAAATGTATGGTTCAATGATTAAAGTACATTCACATTATTGTGTAATCATTACCACCATCCACCCACAGAATTGTTTTCATCTTTCAAAATTGAAGCTCTAATCCCATTAAATAGTAAGTCCCCATTCCCCTCTTCCTTCAACACCTGGAAACCATCTTTCTACTTTCTGTCTCTATGAATTTGACTCCTCTAGGTACCTCATATAGGTGGAATCATATGGTATTTGTCTTTCTGACTGGCTTATTTTACTTAGCATAATGTCTTTAAGGTTCAACCATGTTGTAGCCTATGACAGATTTCCTTACCTTTTTTTTTTTTTTTTTTTTTTTTTTTAAAGACAGGGTCTCATTCTGTCACCCAGGCTGGAGTGTGGAGTGCAGTGGCATGATCTCAGCTTACTGCAACCTCCATCTCCCAGGTTCAAGTGATTCTTGTGCTTCAGCCTCCTGAGTAGCTGGGATTACAGGTATGTGCCACCATGCCCAGCTAATTTTTGTATTTTTAGTAGAGACAGAGTTTTGCAATGTTGGCTAGGCTGGTCTTGAACTCCTGACCTCAGGTGATCCACCTGCCTCAGCCTCCAAAAGTGTTGGGATTACAGGCATGAGTCATTGTGCCTGGCCAGGATTTCCTTACTTTTTAAGGCTAAGTAATATTCGATTGTATGGATGTGCTACATTTTATTTAGCCATTCATCCTCAGTGGACACTCAGGTTCCTGCCCGCTGTTAGCTATTGTGAATAATAACGCTATGAACATATGTGTACAAATACAAATCCCTTCAAGACCCTGCTTTTGATTCTTTTGGTTATAGACCCAGAAGTGGAATTGCTGGGTCATATGGTAATTCTGTTTTTAATTTTGAGGAACCACCACATTGTTTTTCACAGCAGTTGTACCATTTTCCATTCTCACCAACAGTGCACAGGGGTTCCAATTCCTCTACATCTTCACCAACACTTGTTACTTTCCTAGGTTTGTTTTTTTAATAGCAGTGATGTTGGACATCTTTCCATGTGCTTATTGGTCATTTGTGTATCTTCTTTGGAGAAATGTCTGTTCAAGTCCTTTCTCATTTTTGAAACAAGGTTTTTTTGTTGTTGAGTTTCAGGAGTTCTCTCTAAGGATATTAATCCTTTATCAGATATATGATTTGCAAATATTTTCTGTTATTCTGTTTTCAGATTGCCTTTTTACTCTGTTAATAGTATATTTTGATGCACAAAAGTTTTTAATTTTCATGAAGTCCAATTTCTCTGTCTTTTCTTTTGTTGCCTGTGCCTTTGGTGTAATATCCAAGAAATCATTTCCAAATCCAATGTCATGAAGCTTTTGCCCTATTGTTTCTTCTAAGAGTTTTACAGTCTTAGCTCTTATGTTTAGGTTTTGGCTCTATATTGAGTTAATTTTTGTATATGGTGTGAGGTAAGGGTCCAGCTTCATCCTTTTGCATGTGGATGTCCAGTTTTCCCAGCACCATTTGTTAAAAAGACTGTCCTTTCCTCACTGGAATGGTCTTGGCACCCTTGTGAAAATCATTTGATTATATATCAAAGGCTTATTTCTGGGTTCTGTTTTATTCCATCAGTCTGTACATCTGTCTTTATGCCAGTACCACACTGATTACTGGAGATTTGTAGTAAGTTTTGAAATCTGTATGTGTAAGTCCTCCAATATCGTACTTCCTTTCCAAGATTGTTTTGACTATTCTCCTGATAAAATTCTAAAGTTTGCATTGATCTCTTTGAACCTAGTTATTTTAATTCCAGTATCTGCGGTTTCTCTCGTTTCTATTTCTCTTGGTGGTATCATGCTTCCTTGGGTAGCTGATTATCTTTGACTGTGTCCTGGATTGTGTATTTGAAAAATTATTTGCAGGAATAACTTGAGGCCTAAGATGATGCCATCTTCCTCTAGAGAGGGTTTTCCTTTGCCTCAGTGTAGAAGGCAGGGGCACTGCCACTCTGGGACCCCCTTATTGCCCGTTCCAGGCTTCACCCAAAGGGGAAGTCCAGAGGGTCTTTTCTAAAAGCATGGTTCTGGTCACATTCTTGCCAGTAGCAAATAATGACAGCATAGAGCTGACCACTGTGATCAGCGGCGCAGTCACCTGGGCCCAGCACCCTGTGAGGTCAGAGCCAGTGCTCTCGTCAGCTCGAGCTGCTGTGGTAAAATGCCTTAGACTGAGTGGTTTGTAAGCAACAGAAATGTAGTTTGCACAGCTCTCGAGGCTGGGAAGTCCAAGATCAAGGCACTGTCATCAGCCTCAGTGACTGGTGAGGGCCCACTTCCTGGGCCATAGATGGCGTCTTCTTATGTATCCTCCCATGGCAGAAGGCAGCTCTCTGGGGCTTCTTTTACTAGGGCACTCATCCCATTCACCAGGGCTCTACCTTTATTGCCTAATCACCTCCCAGAGTCCCCACCTGCTAACACCATCTCTTTGGGAGTTAGGGTCTCAACATAGGAATTTGGGGGGACACAAACATTCCAGCCATAGCCCCTTCTGGTAAGTAAGAAAACCAGGGCACAGGGAGGTCGGCAGCTGAGCTGCGTCGTGGATGGATGCACAGCCAGTGGCATGAGTGTGGGGCCAGGATTGAAGCATGTGCATCTCACTGCAGAGGTGCTGCTCAGAAACCTTTTGGGGCTCCCCACTGCCTGGAGGCCAAGCACAGGCTCCCCCACTTGGCCACTGCAGCCCTTCTAGCCTCCCCAGCCATGCTGGCCCCTGGCCATCCCACCTCCTCTGTAGTGGGGGCACCCCTCCCCTAAGCTCACCTTGTGTGACCCCTGCTCACCCTTTCAGGCTTAGCTCAGATACTGGGGCTCCGTCTGGCCTCCTGAGGCCCCAGCTGGAGCAGAGCTGAGGAGCAGTAGCTGCTGGGCAGGCCCGAGTGCCCCACTGACTGAGGCCAGGACCCAAAGCGGGGCTTTCCTACCCCCACAGCAGCCAACCAAGGCTGGGCACTCCGCAGGGCATCAGGTACTGCATGCAGGTCAGAGCCTGTGCCCTGAGCACACAGTATGACAGGAGGGGGTGGAACAGGTCATGCTGGACCCATCTCAGGGACAGGGGACTGTCAGGCCACCCTGGGGATGCCCTGCCCAAGACTGGCTTCCCCTCAGAGGATGCCTGGTAGCAGGGGCTAGGGAGGCTGCTGGACCCACCCGCTTGCCCACAGCCCCCAGTCAATCCCCGCTCTGGCTTTCTGCCTCCCAGGTGAACAACAACGGAATCATCTCCTTCTTGAAGGAGGTTTCTCAGTTCACCCCAGTGGCCTTCCCCATTGCCAAGGACCGCTGCGTGGTGGCAGCCTTCTGGGCAGATGTGGACAACCGGCGTGCAGGCGATGTGTACTACCGGGAGGCCACCGACCCAGCCACGCTGCGCCGAGCCACGGAGGATGTCAGACACTACTTCCCCGAGCTCCTGGACTTCAATGCCACCTGGGTTTTTGTTGCCACCTGGTACCGAGTGACCTTCTTTGGAGGCAGTTCCTCATCCCCTGTGAGTCCAGGCACTTGTTCTGGGGGGGAAGGGGTGGTGTGTGTGGCTAGGGCCCAGGGTGTCCCCACACCAGGGCCCCCACTTGCTAATGTGGGTGTGGTACAGTCACTGGTCCATATCTAAGAGGGAAACATGTGGTCAAAACCACAGAGACAGGTAAGAAGAGGACACGGCCCCCACCTTCTCCAGTGTTCCTGAAAGCCACTTGCCTCCAGGAAACACCAAATTCCCCAAAGCAGCAGCTCACGCATCAGAGAGAGGCATGTGGGTTGATAGGTGTTAGGAGGATTTCCATTTGGAATGGCCCAGTACTCAAAAGGTTAAACTGGAAGGTTACTCTGTTTTTTTTGTTTTGTTTTGTTTTGTTTTATTATTATTATACTTTAAGGTTATTCTGTTTTATACTCTTCCTTGATAATGCCAAACATGACAGAAACGTTGACTCAAGAATAATCAGCCGCTTTGCAGGCCTGATGAGTTCTGGTGGGCTGACACTCCCTGACAAGGACAGCTGCCCACTCCGGTGGCAGATGTATTTACTCAGCACCTACTGTGGCCAGGCCTGCACTGGGCACTGGATCATGGCTGTGCAAGACAGACAGTGACTCCCTAGAAAAGAGGCACTGGTTGCAGAGCTGCCATTTTCAGAGCTGTTTGTTCATGCATTTAATAAACACTTTTTTTTTTTTTTTTTTTTTTGACGCAATCTTGCTCTGTTGCCCAGGCTGGAGTGCAATAGCACGATCTCGGCTTACTGCAACCTCCGCCTCCCAGGTTCAAGCGATTCTCCTGCCTCAGCCTCCCGAGTAGCTAGGATTACAGGCATGCTTTTCTATTTTTAGTAGAGAGGGGGTTTCCCCATATTGGCCAGGCTGGTCTCGAACTCCTGACCTCAGGTGATCCGCCCACCTGGGCCTCCTAATAAACACTTTTTAAGGGCACCTTCCAAATGACAGGCAAGTGTTCTAGGCACTGGGCAGACAGCCCTGGATGAAGCAGACAGGACGCATCTGCCCCATGGGGTCACTCCAGCCAGGCATCAGGAAGTGCTCAGAAGCATAACCCAGCCAGCAGCGCTTCCAGGAGCAGGTTCATTGGCAGAAAATGGACAGTTCAGCTTCATGCACCTCCTCATTGCGCCTCTCCAGCTCCCAGAGCCCCACCATGGGCCCTTACTGGCTCTAGTCCGCCCTGTCCCCTAGACGGTGCCACCCCCCCAATTCTGCAGCCCTCACGTCTTCGTTTGTTTTCCGAGTGATAGCACTTATGTTCACTTTCCTAAAGCAGAGCACGTAGTTTCTCTAATGTTGACTTTTACATAAGTGGCATGTACACTGTATAATCACCCATCTTTCTCAGTGACTACAAACTAGCCCAGCACCAGGCGGCATGCGAATTTGTTTCACCTGCACCCCATGGCTGGACAGCTGCAATCCCAGGGGCCTGAGGTGGGCACGGCATAGCTCAGGTCGGCTTATTCATGATCCTGTCCTGGTACACGTGTTTAGAAGGGCAATTGTCGCCTGCAGAATTCCAATTCTCATCTCAAAACTGTACACATTCAGGCTGGGTGTGGTAGCTCACGCCTGTAATCCCAGCACTTTGGAAGGCCAAGTCAGACGGATCACCTGAGGTCAGGAGTTTGAGACCAGCCTGGCCAACATGGCGAACTCCCCTGTCTACTAAAAATACCAAAATCAGCTGGGCATGATGACAGGTGCCTGTAATCCCAGCTACTGGGGAGGCTGAGGCAGGAGAATTGCTTGAACCTGGGAGGCAGAGGTTGCAGTGAGCTATCGCACCACTGCACTCCAGCCTGGGTGACAGAGGGAGATTCCATCTCAAAGAAAAAAAAAAGAATCTACACATTCAATACTCTGAGGACCCACATTTAGAAGCGCCGGTTTCCTTGCACCCCAGCTGTCATTTTCCAGCTTTGTTAGCTCTATAGACAAAACAATAGTGCTACTTTTTAACTTACACATCTTTAACTTCTAGTGGGCTGAATGTGTTCTAATATTATTGGTTACTTATATTCTACTGTGTTGTGTCTGTTCATACCCTCTGACATTTTTTCTGTGATACTTTTTCTTATTGATCTGTAGTTCTTGAACTAAGGTCTGGAAAGTTTTATCTGCCCTATGCGTTATAAATACGTTTTTCACATTACTGTTTGCCATTCAATTTGATCTTGTGGATTTTTTTAAATATTCAGAAGCCCTTTGCAGTCAAATGCATAATTCTCCCTTTTGGTTTTTGCTGTGAACAAACATCACACTTAAAAAGTCCTTTCCGTTTCCTGAGTTATACGTATTCGCCTGTATTTTCTTCTAGGACTTTTCTTTCACTTTAAACCCTTATTGGATTTGGGATTTATTTTCGTGTGTGGTGAAAGGCAGGACTCTGATCTGATTCTTTTTCAGGGGCTTTCCTGTTTGTCCCAAGATCATTTCTTAAACAGTCCTGATGCTTTGCTCGATTCTCATCTGGCGTCTCTCATCTGTACGCTGCCCACCGATATTTCCATGCAGTAGAATTCTGTGAAAACCATGAGGCCTATTAAACGCTGCAGCATGGCTCTTCCTTGGTTCTTTTTACCTTCCCTCTTTTCCTTTTTATAATTTTGCTCACTTCACACAGGAGATTGTGTAGATCTGGCTAAAGGCAGGGGACAAGGTCTGCTCCCATCTGTGGGCCCCACACCCACCCCGGGTGCTTCACTCACCCCAGCAACAGTTGTGGGTTGGGAACGGCCTCTGCTGAGTGGCAGGCTCTGGGAGACAGCAGAGGATGAGGCCACCAAGGTCCTGCCTTGGCTGCTCGTTCAGCTAGAAGACACAGACATTGAGCAAGCCAGAGGCCCAGTGGACAATGACAGTGTGCCAGGATGGTGGACAGGGCAGGGCTTCCATGGGCCAAGGGGAGTGCAGGGCCCTGTTCAGCCCCCTCTCCTCGGCAGGTCAACACATTCCAGACTGTGCTCATCACAGACGGCAAGCTCTCCTTCACCATCTTCAACTATGAGTCCATCGTGTGGACCACAGGCACACACGCCAGCAGCGGGGGCAACGCCACTGGCCTGGGGGGCATTGCAGCCCAGGTAGGCGAGTGCAGTGGGTGCTCTGTGTTCGGGACCCCTGCTCCCCACAGCCAGGACTGTCATGAGCTGATGAGGTAGACAGGGGCCCACCATAGGCAGACCCCCCGTACCATGCAGAGGTCATCCATGACCATCCCTGAGGCCTCTTGCTGCCGGAAAACAAAGAAACATCCTCAGGCCTGAAGGCATCTTTGTCCCATTGCCCTGCCCGCCCCGCCCCTGCAGCCCCCTTGAACAGCTGTGGCAGCAACAGAAATGTCCTCTGCTCCTTGTGCCCTGCAGTCTGGCCTAGCCAGTGACCCGAGGGACCACAGCTGACAGGAAACCCCGGGTGTGGAGGGAATGAAACAGAACAATGGCCACAGGGTCAGTGCTCCCCAGGCCCGAGTGCCTTTGGGCTGTGCGCACCCCTGCTCACCTCCGGGCCACCTGCTTCCTCTGGGGTCATACTTGCCCCTGGCCCCAGGGGAGGCCCAGGAGCCCAGAGGTGAGCTGCTGGAGGACTGGGCTGGGGAGCCAGGGCCAACCCTCTCCTTGGCTCCCAGGAACGGTTGGCTGAGGTCAGGACTTGGCTGGGAGGTTGCCGACCCTGGCAGGAGCATGGTGGGGGCAGGGAAACCCCTCCCTCTGTAGACCTGGGGAACTGGCCTCCCTCACTCTGCCCCCACCCCACCCCCAGGCTGGCTTCAATGCGGGTGATGGGCAGCGTTACTTCAGTATCCCCGGCTCACGCACGGCAGACATGGCCGAGGTGGAGACCACCACCAACGTGGGTGTGCCCGGGCGCTGGGCGTTCAGAATCGATGATGCCCAGGTGCGCGTGGGGGGCTGCGGCCATACAAGTAAGAGGACAGAGGAGCAGCTTGGGGTGGGAGCGGGCTGAGGAAGGGGACTGATGGCAAAGGAGAGGTGGAGAGGAAGGGGGCTGGATGCTGACCGGGAGAATAGGGGGACTTGGGTCTCCAGCCCAGCCCGTCTCAGGCATGTGAAACTAAGGAAGGCCTGGCAGGTCCTGGAGCCTCTGCTTCCCCTAGAGAAGACCCCCCACACACACTGCTCTGGGTTGGAGGGAACTCTCTGGAGACTGCGGGTTTCAGGGGTAAAGAGTTGTGGGTCCTCAGGGGAGGAGGATCCCAGGGACGCCTCTCCCTGGGACCATGAGGTCTGTACTCTCCCCTCATTCCCACCCGGCCTTCTGCCTGGGCTGGGGGAGGAGAAGCATGTGGTCTCTGACCCTCAGGGCCACCCATGGGCAGGTCCTCTTACCGCCCAGGTCCTGATTTCTGCCAGCGGGCTTGCTGCTTGGCGGGATTTGGTGTCTGCTTGACAACCCAAGCATCACATCTACAGGGGAGTTCCAGGAGTCCTTCCAGCCCAGAGTGCACAAATGGACGGGGTGGGTGTCCCTCCCAGGGGTGGGCACGTGGTCTGTGGGAACAGCCAGGGTGGCAGCAGAGCCGTGGATCGTAGCCCCAGCCCTGCTGCTGTGCGGCCTCAGGAGCCAAGGAGCCTTCGAAATCACTGTTTACACATGGGGCCAGGGCAAGCAACTGATCCGCTCCAAGGGGGCTGCGCCTCACAAGCCCTGCCAAGCCTTGGGCCACAGTGAGGCTCGCGCTGGAACCTGCCCCAGACTCACGTCCCAGCCGCCAGCATCTAGGCTACCGAGAGGGGAGAGGGGCTGCTTCTCCACAACACTGAGTCCCCAGAGGACACGACGGGGGTAGCAGATGTGGGCGCACCAATGTCGGGGCGGAGGCGGGGTGCAGGCACCCCACGGGGTGAGGGGTGAGGGGTAGAGAGTGTGGGGGCGGGGGTGGGGGGTGCAGGTGCGCCACAGGGTTGGGAGTGAGGGGTAGAGGGTGTGGGAGTTGGGGGTGTACCACGGGGTGGGGGGTGCAGGTGTGCCACGGGGTTGAAGGTGGGGCGTAGTAGGGGTGGGGGCTGGAGGCACGTCACGGGGAGGGGGTGGCGGGTAGAGGCGCGCCACGCAGTGGGGAGAGCACCGCGCGCATCGTGGGAAGAAGAAAGATGCAGGCGCGGGCGGGAAGAGCCATCTGAGGGCTGCAGGTGGCGCCGCAGCGGAGACCCGAGGAGCCCGAGCTACCCGCACACGGGGGCGCGAACAGGCCCCGCCTGCATCTGAGCTTAGGGAGTCGGGCTGAAGGGGCGGGGAGCCCAGGAGCTGCCACCCCGGGCCCCAGAGCGGGACAGAGCCCTCCTGCAGCCCCCGGCCGCACCCCCTGCGTGGCCTGCCTTGTCCCAGAAACGTCGACCGTGACGGCTGAGCGCCAGCCGCAGGTTTTCCAGGCCAGGAACCCGGGAGGGGCGCCAGGAGCGCTGGGAGGGAGGGAGGGAGCAGGAGGGTGCTGGTGGGAGTCGCTCCAGGGAGTCTGCCCCACACGAAGCCACATTCCCGAGGCCACGCCGACAGCACCAGCACCGCCCCTGCTCCCCTGCTCCGACCTAAAGTGAAACCTGAAACCTGGCTGCTTTGCTGCGGTCACCCGGACACCCAGAGGCCAACCTTCTGGGTCAGGGGAGGGAAGGGAGAGGCGGATGGGAGTGGTTCTCCTGCAGAATCGGAAGCGGCGGCTGAGGCTCCAGCCCCTCCCTGTGTCTGCAGCCTCCGTGTGCCTGACCCTGCGTCCCTGCCTCAACGGTGGCAAGTGCATCGACGACTGTGTCACGGGCAACCCCTCCTACACCTGCTCCTGCCTCTCGGGCTTCACGGGGCGGAGGTGCCACCTGGGTGAGTGGCTGTGCTGGGCTCAGGAGGAACGCGTAGGCTCCGCCAGTGGCCCTGAGCACCCAGGGGTCTCTGTCCCCAGGGTGTGGGTGACTTGCTTAGGGGACCGCTGGGGAGCAAACGCCATGGTCCCCTGGGGTGAGCACCACAGGCGCGTGCAGTTGCTGCCCTCTCTGAGCCAATCTCGGGCTTGCTCCTCCGTCCCTGGCCCAACCCGAGGCCTTGGAGGAAACTCCTCAACCGGGTTCCTGCCGCTGAGGCCTCAGCCTGCCCATGTTTCAGACGTGAACGAATGTGCCTCCCAGCCCTGTCAGAACGGCGGGACCTGCACTCACGGCATCAACAGCTTCCGCTGCCAGTGCCCGGCCGGCTTTGGGGGACCCACCTGTGAGACAGGTAAGAGGAACCCACGCGGGCCCCCGTGGCCCTGCTGGGTGCAGGATAGCGGTAGACACAGCTGGACAAGGCTGAGGTCTAGGAAGGTCCGGCAGCTGCGCGTGCTGCAAGGCGGACAGCCCAGAGAGGCCACCCTCGGGGAGTGGAAGAGCCCGGATGCCCAGGGAAAGGCCCATATCTGGGTGGGGGGCAGGAGCCATGACCAGTCACACAGGCTTCCTAGGCCATGGCATTTGGACCAGGGATGAGGCCTCAGAACAGGCCAGTGCCCAGGTCCCAAACCAGGCCAGGGTCAGGGCCAGACAGGCACCAGGGCCTGGATGAGAACCCGTCAGGGAGTGTGGGGGGGCCGTCAGACCCCCTCTCAGCCCAGGACCAGCTTGAGGGGAAGTGCAGTGCTTTTGGGGTCAGATGGGCTGGCTGTGGGGCAGGAAGGGCACAGCCACACGGTCCCTGCCCTCTCCTGCCCCCGGGGGGCCTTTAGGGAAAGGGGGTCTCACAGCCTAGGTGGGGCCTGGAGTCCCTCTCCATCCTCACTGCTGCTTCCAAACCTCTGTTTGCCCTCCCAGTTCAGAGCCCAGCTCTTTTGAAGCAGCTGTCATCAGAGGCGGCCTCTACTTACTGCCCTTCCGCCAGCACCTCTTTGGACCCCTCACCCATGCCCTTCACCCACCTGGTAAAGAAAGGTGGACACCCCCCCCATTCCTGCTCTCCATCTCACCATAGGGCTCTGCTCAGGGAGCTTTGCAAAGGGAGCCCCTAAAATCAAAGCACTGTGACCTGCTGCTTCCCACCCGGCTCAGCCAGGTGTGCATGTCCTGTGTGACAATCACTTATAAAAACATGTAATAGATTGTTTAGATCAGTGTGTTCAAATAGTGACTATATCAATATCTCAGTCTAGAAAAAACAATCCTTATCAGATATTTATGGTCATGGGAAGTTTTTTAAAGCATTTCATTCCAGCGTTTACACATATTTGTACTGGAGAGAACTATAGTTGAGTGGCAGTAAGGGACTTTTGCACCTAAAAGTACATGAGAATCAAATTCTGCAGGAATGCAACAGAAACGTGACTTCAAGGTCCAAAGGAGCAAAGCACAATTCCCACCCGGCGAGATGGGCTTGCCAGTGTGTTTACAGATCACACATGGGTGACAACACAGTGACCCCAGTTATCCCTTGTTCCCCGGCCCCTGCCACTGTCTTCCCATAGCCACTGTCGGAGCAAGCTCCATGCAAAGGAGCCTTTCTTCATCCAGAAACTCCTGCCCTGCTTGCCCACGTGTTCTTGACATGAGACGGGTGGGAGTCAGGCTTCTGTGGTGTTGGTACCATGGCAGACTCAGCCCTGCAGGCTTCTGTCCCCTTGGTAAAGGCCAGCGAGGCCGGCAATGTCTCCTTCCTCTCGCTCAGTGCTCTCCCTGTGCAGTGCTGGCTGGGGGCCTGGCTGCGGGAGGACCCAGGCCTATGATGAGGGTCCCCAAGGGTGACTGAGCAGAGCTTCCCAGGAACGGGCTGCTCCTTGGCTATGCCCCAGGCTCCAGGAGCCCCTCTGTGACGTACAGCCTGGTGAGGTCCCCTAAGAGGGCTTGGGGCTTGGTGCCAGGAGGCTGGTTCAGGTCTTAGTTCTGCAGCATGTCAGTTGTGTACATGGCCTTGAGCCCTGAGCCTTGGCTTTCAGTGCAGCTGTGGCACAAGCCTTGGGTACAAGCCTTCCCCACTGCGACCCCCCCCAGAGGCTCCCTGGTCTCAGAAGCCACCTTGGCCCCCAGAGCTCATAACAGCAGGGGCACCCACAACTACAGGCAAGGGCGTACGTTCTGCTCCACCTACTGGAGTTGGGGTCAGGGAGACAGGGATCACCATGTGCCATCAGCCACCTAAGGGCTTTCACACCTCCTGGGGGAGTGGTCAGGCCCTCATGTCTCTTTCCTGTGCCGAGGAGAGGGCCCCACCATTCCCCCATGACTCCAGGGAGGGACACACGTTCTGGCTATCACTCCGGTTTCTGAGTTTGTTTGGGTATGAGCTGTCAGTAAGACAGGGGATGTGGCTACCCCCTGCTTCTGGCTCTGCTGCCTGGGGGCAAAGGAGAGACCTGGGATACCTGGGCCAGGTGCTCTGGGCTCAAGGAGGGTCAGCATCCGATAAGGAGGCAGGGCAGAGGGTGGGCTCCCCTAGCTCACTCCCACTCAGTAGCGGGGGACCAGACTCCCTTTGCCCTAGCTGTTCCTGCACAGGCCATTGCCTGCCCCACCCAGCCTCTCGCCCCAGGGGCCACTCCTACACCGTGGGTGCTGCACACCCTTCCAGGCTCAGTCACAGCCTGCATCCTCGACAACAGCTCGTCACAGTCCGCTTGGAATAAGAGCCACCTGGGGAGGGACCGTCCCCCAAGAGTGGGAGTGGGTTCCGTGCACTCCCATTTGCCCCTGCCCAGCATATACACTCCTCCCTCCATCCCAGGTTTGCTGAATTAGACCTAGTTCAGATGGAGCTTCAGGTGGCCAGTCAGGACTGTCTGGCCAGGCCTGGCCTCTTCCTTGCCTGTTGCCCCCTCAGAAACCTGCCTGCCAGGCCCCCCTGCCCTGCAGGCCCGTCAGGGATGGGGCTCAGTGTACGTCCCAGGGGTTTCTGTCCCATCAGGTAACCACAGCTGGGAGTCCATCATCCTGTCTACATCTCTTCACTCTAGCCCAATCTCCCTGTGACACCAAAGAGTGTCAAAATGGTGGCCAGTGCCAGGTGGAGAACAGTTCTGCGGTGTGTGTGTGCCAGGCTGGATACACTGGAGCAGCTTGTGAGACGGGTGAGTGGCCTGGCTTCGGGTTGGAGAGGGACTCCTGCCTGTGGCCAGGTGCTGGGCACAGGGTGGTCGTGGCCTGGCTCAAGCAAAGCCCCCACCTCTGCTGCCCCTCAGATGTCGACGACTGCAGCCCTGACCCCTGCCTGAACGGAGGCTCTTGTGTTGACCTAGTGGGGAATTACACCTGCTTGTGTGCAGAGCCCTTCAAGGGACTTCACTGTGAGACAGGTAACTGGCCAAGTGCCTGGAGCCCACCATGGCTGATGGTGGCCTTGTGCCGTGAATACCACCATAGCCACTTTCCCCTTCCTGCCTCGCCGTCTGACTCACCTCACACCTGCCTCTGGGGTGGGGGGGGGATGCCTCTGCCCGCTTCCCACTCCCCAGCGCTTCCCGCTCAGCCTGGATCCTCAGCCACCAACTGCAGGGAAAATAGGAAGCAAAAGATGGATGCTGCCTCCAAGGTGCTGTGTGAGGCTGAGCAACCCCTTCCCCTCTCTGGGCCTTGGTTTCCATCTGTGAAGTGCCGGGAGGGATGACAAAGTTCCCAAGGCTCTTCTTCCAGCCTGGGTGACTCTTGACTTTTTAACATCTTCCTTTCCTACTCTAGAACCCTCAGCACACAAGGGAAAGTAATGGGAATCAGAAAGAAAACTGACCTTTCACTATTTTCTATTCTATTTTGTATTGTTTAACTGCTAGTTGTGACTTGTTAGAGGAATTAAAAGGCCAACTGGAGATTACAGCCCACAGTATAAAAATGGCTTTCGTGTCTGATTGTTGCACCTGCCTCCAGAGGCTCACCCGCTGTGCCGACCTCTATGGACACAGCAGGTGCTGCTTCTCTCCAGGGAGATGATAAAGACAAACTATTCAGGTTATTTTTATTTAAAAAATTAAGGAGGGAATTCTGTTTTACCCATAAGACACAGAGGGTCATGGGCCCTCCATCAGTCTTTGCCGAGGGCATGGGAGGCCAGGGTGTGTCCTGAGGGGAGGGTGGTGCTCTGCAGAGCAGGAGCAGGAGGAGGCAGCCTCACCTATTTGGCTGCTTTAAAGTCACTGTTCCATGTCACAGCTCACTTTGCCCAGATTGTTATCTAAATATCAGTGTATTTCCCTAAATTCATGTCAGGAAACAAGGGGTTTCAAAAGATTTTTGCAAATAAACCGTGTTTCGTACAGAATAATAATGCAAGTAGACGTGAATAATAAGAAACAGACTGGCTGGGTGCGGTGGCTTATGCCTGTAATCCCAGCACTTTGGGCACTTTGGAATGCCGAGGCAGGTGGATCACTTAAGGTCAGGAGTTCAAGACCAGCCTGGCCAACATGGTGAAACCCCATCTGTACTAAAAATACAAAAGTTAGCCAGATGTGGTGGTGCACACCTGTAATCCCAGCTACTTGGGAGGTTGAGGCTGGAGAATTGCTTGAACCCAGCAGGAGGCAGAGGTTGCAGTGAGCTGAGATCACACCAATGCACTCCAGCCTGGGCGACAGAATGAGTGGAGACTCTGTCTCAAAAAAAAAAAAAAAAAAAAAAAAAGAAGAAGAAGGAAGAAACAACAGACTGACACTTGTGCTAATGTAAGGGCTGATTGACTGTATTACAAGGCGCAGATGCTGACAGTCTAATCAGGTCTGACAGGAAGTTGGGCACAAATTGGAGACTACAAAAAAGAGTTTCTAGTCTTCTGCTTCTAGCCAATAAGAATTAACTGCTCTTGGAATTTCCCTCTCACTGTCATCACCTAGAAAAACAGACAAAATTTGTGTAACCCCTTGTTCAGCCATTGGACAACAGACAGCACAAGCCTGTCATCCCTGAGAAAAAGGAATCAAATGAGGTGAGCCCTACAATTGCCCCAGATTCTGCCCGGGGTAGTTTCCAGGCCACTGTGTTGGGAGGAGGAACTGAGAGTCCAGCAGTCCATCTGAATTGAGGAGATGAAGATCCTAGTTCAATGGCTACAGGACGGTGCTCCTGAGGCAGGAGGGAGCATGAGATCAAGAGGAGACCTCCCTGAATTTTGGCTCAGTATCATCAGGCTCAGGATGAAATCCTCAAGGCTGGGGAAAGAACCACTAGAAAGCAGTAAGTCAGACAGTTCCTGGAGCTCAAACAGGGCTGGTAATCTATTGTGTAGAGTCCTCAGTGGGGTGTCACTTTAGTAGTGCTGAAATAAGACTAATGTCAACCTGCGCTAACAAATCTTAAAGAAAGCTTAAAAGGATCAAACTGATCCTAAGTCATTTAGCCATGTGCCAGAATGAAATCCTATATACTCCTTAACAGGAGTATATCAGTAATGTAACAGAATCCAGAACTCCAAAATACCCAGTCAAAAATTATCAGGTCTACAAAGAAGTGAAATGTAACTCACAGCCAGGAGAAAAATAGATCAATAGAAACAGGCAATGATAGAATTAGCAGATACAAATGTTTAATTATCTATTACGAATGTACTCCTATAATCAAGATTGTTGAGAGGGAAAAAACATAATAAGAAGTAGAAGGTATTTTTTAAAACTTGCAGAGATGAAAAATATATCTGAGTTTTTATTTATTTATTTATTTAGTTTGTTTGTTTGTTTTGTTTTTTGAGATGGAGTCTGGCTCTGTCGCCCAGGCTGGAGTGCAGTGGCCGGATCTCAGCTCACTGCAAGCTCCGCCTCCCAGGTTCACGCCATTCTCCTGCCTCAGCCTCCCAAGTAGCTGGGACTACAGGCGCCGCCACCTCGCCCGGCTAATTTTTTTGGATTTTTTAGTAGAGACGGGGTTTCACCATGTTAGCCAGGCTGGTCTTGCTCTCCTGACCTCGTGATCCACCCGTCTCAGCCTCCCTATCTGAGTTTTTAAAATACGCTGAATAGTATTTACAGCAGGTTAGATATTGCAGAAGGAAAGATCAATGAACCTGAAGAGTGAAACAGAACAATTCAAGATGCATCACAGAGAATAAGACTAAAAGAAAAAGAAGAGATCTTCAGCAGCATGCAGAATGGTATTAGGGTAATAGGATCCACGTATCTGGAGTCTGTGAAGGAGGATGGAGATGGGTGTTTTCGAAAAAGTATGTGAAGAAATAATACCCAAACGCTTTCCAAATTTGATGAAAACTAAAACCCACATTTCCAAGAAAAGCATGAAGAAAACCACACAAAGTCAAACCATAATCAAATTGCTGAAAACTAATGATGAAAAATCTCAAAAACAGCCAGAGGAAAAAGCCACATTACATACAGAGAAACAAGAATGACAACAGACTTCTCATCAACAACAATGCAAACCAGGAGACACCGGAGTAACACCTTTAAAGTACTGAAAGAAAAAAACCATCAACGTACTGTAGTGTATTACCAGCAAAACTACATTTCAAAAGTTAAGCTGAAATAAAGACTTTTTTACACAAACAAAAATGAAGAGTATTCATCACCAGCATACCTGCATTACAAGAAAATGTTAAATGAAATTATTTAGACAGAAGAAAAAAAAAAAAAAACTGGTACCAAGGGAAAATCTGGATCTACGCAAAAGAATGAAGATTGTTAAAAATGATAAATATGTAGGTTGAAGACTTTTTAATCCCTTTAAAGATAATTTTTAAAATAAAATAATAAAGCTTATAACATATGCAGAAATAAAATAGATGACTCCAATAACAAAAACCAAGGTGTGCAAACTTTTTCTGTAAAGGGCCAGATAGTAAATACTTTTGGCTTTTTGAGCCGTATGGTCTCTATCACAATTCAACTCTACCATTGTAATGTGAAAGCAGCCAGCCATAGACAATACATAAATGAATAGGTATGGCTGTGTTCCAATAAAACTGTACTTTAAAAAATTGATGGCAGGTAAAATTTGGTCTGTGGGTTATAGTTTACCAACTCCAATGTAAAAGATAGGAAGAAATGGAAGTATAATATTGTAAGGTCCCTATATTATATAAAGTGGTATAATGTTGTTTGAAGGTAGGCTGTGTAAGTAAAAGATACACATTGTAAACCCAAAACAACAAGTGAAAAATAATAATAAAGAATTATAGCCAATAAACCAATTGTGGAGATAGAAATTGAATCCTAAAAATACTCAATCCAGAAGGCAGGAAGAGAGGAAAAAAAGAAAGAAGTGGGACAAGTGAAAACCGAAAGCAAGATGATAGGTTCAATCTAGTCATATTAGTAGTTACATTAAAATTAAAATGAGTAAACATACAAATTAAAAGGCAAAGATTGTCAGATTGAATTGAAAAGCAATACCCAACTATACGCCATCACAAGAACCCACTCTAAGTATAAAGACACAGATAATTGTAAAGTAATAGAATGGGTTTCTGTTCTGAGAAAGATAGAGTAAGCACAGTCTACCCCTGTCTCTCCCCCACTGAATACAGCTACAATCCTGGACAGAATGCATGGAGTAGCTATCAGAGGACTCTGAAAAGTCAATAGTAGCAGGTGGATTGGGGAAGAAGACCAAGCTTTGAAGTGCCACCAAACCAGTGGTGAGTTTACCATTGTTTGTTTTTTGCTTCGGTATCCCCCCAGCCTGGACTCAAAACCACCTCAGAACCAGAAGTAAGCCTCCACATGGACAAAAAGAGTGCTCCAGGAGAAGCCCTCTAGTCCCGCTTAAGAAGCAGGGCTGCCAGTGCAGAAGTTGGGGAGTCCTCAAGTGTCTTTACACTGCGAGGGAAGAAACCTTCCTCTCCAGTTGGAGGTGCTGTGGTTTCAAAGGGGTTGGGTATTGTTTTTCCCTTTCCTGTTGTTTTTCCCTTTCTCTGTCATCCCATTACTTGGTCCCAGCCACGAATGCCATCATTATAAAAGTGGCACGGTAAGGAAGTAAAAGCCCCAACATTTTTGCCAGAGGACTGAAAAAGGTAGCCCCAGAAAACTGGAAAGTACTGGGGAAACTCTGGAGGGTGAATCTTGGGACAGCAACTCCATAAAGTTATTTATGAACTCCTGAGCTCCCCTAAGTTGGCAGAATCTGTGTAATCTGATCTAAAATTTTATTGACAATACCATTTATAATTTGACAATACAATTTATAATGGTATTGTCAGTAAACCTCTAAAGTTGAAAGACTTTAGTATAAATCTAATAAAACATTAGAGAATTTGTATGCTGAAAAACTACAAAGTGCTGATGAAAGAAATCAAGATCAAGTAAATGGAGAGACATACCATGTTCATGGATTAGAAGACTCAACATAGTAAATATGGCAGTGCTCTCTGAATTGATTTACAGATAACATGATTCCAACAGAGGTCTCAGCAGAATATTTTGTGAATGTAGACAAACTGCTTCTAAAATTTGTATGGAAAGAAAATTTAGAAAACCAAGACAGTTTTGATGAAGAATAAATTTTGAGGAATCACACTACTGAGTATTAAGATTTACTGTAAAGCCACAGTGATCAATTCAGTGTGATATTGGCAAAGGAGCTGACACATGGATCAATGAAACAGGAGAGGAAATTCAGAATTAAACCCAAACAAATATGGCCAATTAATTTTTGAAAATGATTTAAATCCAATGGAGAAAGGATAATCTTTTCAACAAATGGGATTGAAACAATTAGATATCCATATATATATGTATATATAGAACCTCAACTTAAACCTCACACCTTATACAATGATTAACTCAAAATGGATCATAGATCTAAATGGAAAAACATAAAACTATAATATTTTTAGAAGAAAACATAGGCAAAAAAAAAAAAAATCTTTATGACCTGGTCTTAAGCAAAGTATTCTTAGATGATAAGACAGCAAAAGCATGATTCATTAAAAAAAAAAAACAGATAAATTAGACTTCATCAAAATTTAAAACTTTTGCTTTGTGAAAGACACGGTTAAAAGAATAAAAAGACAAGCTACAGACCAGGAGAAAACATTTGCAAAACTCATACCCAACAAAGGACTTGTGATCAGAATACATCGAGAATTCTCGAATCTCAACTGTGAGAAAACAAACAACCCAATTTTTAAAATGGAGAAAAGACTTGAACAGACACTTGGCCACAAAATATATATATGGTGGTGAATAAATGGATGGAAAAATATTCTTGTCATTAATACCAGCCATTAGTGAAATGCAAATAAAAACCACTACAAGAAATTACAAGAAACCCAGTAGAATGTCTAAAAAAAAAATACTGACCTGGTGTAAATACAGAGCAACTGGAACTCTCACACATTTTTAGTGGAAATGCAAAATGGTTCAGCCACTCTGAAAACAGTTTGGCAGGTTTTTTAAATAAGGTTAAGTATATGCTTGTAATATGACCCAGCAATCCCACTCCTTGGTATTAACTCTAAAGAGATGAAAACTTATGTTCACACACAAATCCATATACAAATGGTTATATTGTTTCTATCTATAATCACCAAACTCCAAAACCCAAATACCCTTCTCTGGGTGAATGGATAGACAAATTATGGAACCTCTGTACAGGGGAATACTACTCAGTCATAAAAAGTATCAATTATAGATACATACAACAACTTAGATGGATCTCAGAGGCATTATGCTGAAAGAAGCCAGTCTCAAAGATTATATCCTGTATGGTTCCATAAATGGCATTCTTCCTAAAACAAAACTATAGTGATGAACAAATCAGTAGTTGCCAGGGACTGAGGGGTAACAGGAGCTCTGCAACTCTGAAGAGATAGACCAAAGAAGTCTTTTAGGGAGATGGAATGTCCTGCATCCTGATTGTGGTGGGGGCTAAACCAATCTATATATGTGTTAAAATTCATAGAGGTGTGGTGAACAAAAGTCAATTTTACTGTATACTAATTTACAGAGACACATTTTGAAAGCATATGAAGAAACTGAACATCTTTTAAAAACCAAAAAGTAGCTGGAGTGGTGGTTCACCCCTGTAATCCCAGCACTTTGGGAGGAGGCCAAGGTGGGCAGATCATGAGGTCAGGAGATCAAGACCATCCTGGTCAACATGGTGAAACCCCGTCTCTACTGAAAATACAAACATTAGCTGGGTGTGGTAGCGCGTGCTTGTAATCCCAGCTACTCAGGAGGCTGAGGCAGAAGAACTGCTTGAACCTGGGAGTTGGAGGTTGCAGTGAGCCGAGATTGCGCCACTGCACCCCAGCCTGGCAAGAAAGCGAGACTCTGTCTCAATAATAATAATAATAACAACAACAACAATAATATTAGGTAAACACTAATCAAGATAATGCTGCTGCAGTGGCTACATTAATATCAAATAAATTAAACTTTAGAATAGGGAATACTGCTGGGAATTAGGAGGGATCTTTTATAATGATAAAGGGGTCAATTCATCCAGAAGACATAACTCTAGATATACTTGTACCTATTAACACCTATTCACATGAAGCAAAAGCTGACTGAACTGCAAGGAGAAATAGGTCCATAATTATTGGTGGAGATTTCAGCACTCCCCTCTCAGTGGTTCATAGAACATGTCGACAGGACATCTTCTCCGGCACTTCTTGTTCTGTCCATTCCTGGGTGACTCCTCTGGTGCTTCTTGTTCTGTCCATTCCTGGGTGGCTTCTCTGGTGCTTCTCGTTCTGTCCAATCCTGGGTGGCTTCTCTGGTGCTTCTTGTTCTGTCCAATCCTGGGCGGCTTCTCTGGTGCTTCTCGTTCTGTCCAATCCTGGGTGGCTTCTCTGGTGCTTGTTCTGTCCAACCCTGGATGGCTTTTCCGGTGCTTGTTCTGTCCAATCCTGGGTGACTTCTCTGGTGCTTCTTGTTCTGTCCATTCCTGGGTGGCTTCTCTGGTGCTTCTTCTGTCCAATCCTGGGTGGCTTCTCTGGTGCTGCTTCTTCTGTCCAAGGAAGGAGCTGGGAGATGCTGAGCTCCACGGGGTGCAGCGCGGCTACAAATCCATTTCCAGAAATAAGCTTCTGGCTTCAGTTCCACTTGGGAATGAGAACAGAGGTGAAAACCCAAATGTGCCATTGGAGCTGGGCGGGGAGACCACTCTCCCCACGCTCCCTGCGTGGCCGCTGGTGACCGCTGTTGTTCTTGCAGGAGACCACCCAGTGCCCGACGCCTGCCTCTCGGCCCCTTGCCACAATGGGGGCACCTGTGTGGATGCAGACCAGGGCTACGTGTGCGAGTGCCCCGAAGGCTTCATGGGCCTGGACTGCAGGCAGAGTGCGTCTGGGCTGCAAGGGCTGCCGTTTTAGGGCTGGGGCAGGAGACCCAGGGAGGGCCCTCCTGTGGGTGCATGCAGGAAACACCCCGAGAAGAAACGTGTGAGTGTGCATACACTGCAGTTTGTATGGGAATTGGTCAGGAGCAGGGCAGGGTCTGGAGCGAGGGTGCCATCTTTCTGCGCCCCCACATGGGAGGCTCCTCCCTCTCTCCGTGGCAGGAGTCCCCGATGACTGTGAGTGCCGTAACGGAGGCAGATGCCTGGGCGCCAACACCACCCTCTGCCAGTGCCCCCCGGGATTCTTTGGGCTTCTCTGTGAATTTGGTAGGTGTCCCGGGCACCCTTCCTGCCCTGTCCCTGAGCATCCTCATAATCAGAAAATGAATGGTGGCTTGGGCTGGGGTCCATGGGTCCGGACTGTCCACCATTGGTCCTACCCCCACCCCAGGAGGGCCTAGCCACAAGAGTGCCTGAACCTGTTGGGGCCCCTGGGTCTTGGGAAGCCCCATCCTTGACAAGGACTCGAGGTCTGCCAGAAGACGTGTGGGATATGGGATGCGGCTTCCTCCTTTCTCTCCAGAAATCACAGCCATGCCCTGCAACATGAACACACAGTGCCCAGACGGTGGCTACTGCATGGAGCACGGTGGGAGCTACCTCTGCGTCTGCCACACCGACCACAATGCCAGCCACTGTGAGTAGTGCAGGGACGAGCCTGCTGGGCTGGGAGCCCGAACAGAAGCCAGGGAAAAAGTGGTGGGTGAGGCAGGCACAGGCCAGAGTCCCTGCTTCCCTTCTGACTCTCAGGAGAGCTGGCACCTGGGGGAGCCTCTCTCAATAGCCTTCCTGTAATATGGGGCTAGACATCTCCTCTGCCCCAGTGGAGTAAGCTCACAGGTGGAAAAGCACTTCTGCAAGTGTACAAGCACCGTGTGGTATCTTCCCTAAGCCCCAACACAAGCTATTAAAATAATGCATACATAATTAGGCACGTGTAATTAAATGTGTCACTACTATATGTTTGTTAGTGTATAGATGGTTAATCACTTGCATCATGTATAATTATATAGAATAATGATGTGATGCTGGCAGTGATGACAGGAAGGTGTTTCTGTATCACAGCTCAGTCCTACCTCGTAAAATAGGGAAGGGTGAGTTCTGCTGAAATTGAGAAAAAGAGAAATTCCAGGGAGGGGCCTTAGAGCCCACTCTGAGGAACCAAGATGCCCACAGAGAGTATTTTAAGTGGCCTTGGTTCCAGACAGGATGTCAGGGTAACCCTGGCAGGCAAGGTGGCCCGCCAGCCTCTTGCTGCCTGCACGGATGCGGCATAAGCTCCAGGACCACCCTCTGCCCCCCGCCCCCAGCCCTGCCATCACCCTGCGACTCGGACCCCTGCTTCAACGGAGGCTCCTGCGATGCCCATGACGACTCCTACATCTGCGAGTGCCCGCGCGGTTTCCACGGCAAGCACTGCGAGAAAGGTATGGCGGGCAGGGGCGCCGGCGTCAGCACCCTGGAGAGCGCCCGCGGGCCTCGGTTCCGCTTCTGCGGTCTCTCTGTCTTTGTTGGGCGAATTGCTGACCTCTTCTAGAGCCCTGCCTGATGTGCTGCTCTGTTCTGTGTGTTTGGAGGCGAGCACCTCACTGTCGGGACGGTTCTGATCTGCACCAGTGCCAGGCCTGCTGGTCCTTACCTTGCTCTTCTCAAGATAGGCTTCATTGCCTTCTCAGCATTTTTCCAAATAGGTTTTAGAATCATTATATTAAATTTTATTTTAAAAATTTCCTTAGGATTTTGCTCAATCTAATTCAGCATGGACAATGTTGAATTTCATTACATTTAGCCACTTGAGAGTAGAAGTGTCCTTCCGTAAGCACATTGCAGGCGTAGCTGTCCCCGCCAGGCCCCACCCGGGACTGTCCCTTCTATGCAGTTTGAAGCAACAGTCAGGACTCCCATCAGTGACCCCCAGACCTGTTTGGCATCTCAGTGGCCAGTGCCCAGAGGGGGCTGCCTGACCCCAGAGCGGCCTGGCACCGTCTCCGGGGGCTTGGCCCCAGGCACCCCCGTAGCCTGGACTGGTGTGGAGCCTCCCATGGCCCCTCCCCTGCTCTGTTTCTTGTCCCTGAGGGAAAGACCCTGAAGTCTGAGCCCTGGACCCCGTGGCTCCCCCAATCCCTGCAGCAGAGGTAGAACAGGTTTCCAAAGAGAAGACCCCAACTGCTTGGTTCTTTGCAAGCTCTGACAAGGTCTTTCTCTCTCAACACACTCCTAGGACCACCCTGAGGCCCTGCGTGGGCCCTGCCCAGAGCTGACTCTGGCCTTACTCCAGCTCACACCTGCCAGTGGCATGAGGTCCACTGCACCCAAGGGGTGTCCTACCAAAGCCGACATCTCCTCACTAGGCCAGACTGCCAGTACCCAGTGTCCCTGCCCCAACGGTTCTGTGCCCACTCTGGGAACTGCACAGCCCTCCCCTAGGGTCCCAGCTTCCGTGAGCACATGGGCCATCAATGTGGACACCTCTGACCCCAAAGGGAGTACAGAAGGGACAGGGATGGCTGTCCTCAGGGGTGGGGCAGCCAGAGCTTGGACGTGCAGCTTGGGAGGCCCCTGGGGGTAAGGGTTGGCGGGAGAGAAGCGAGCACAGTGGGGCAGGCCCCTCCTGCCGCTCAGAACCCAGATGTCCAAGGATTCGGAGTTCCTCGCTGGCCCTTTGACAGGGTGATTGGCAAGGTGGCAGGATAGATGTGCTGGTTTAGCAGATGCCTTTAAATACATGCTTAGCGTCTGAGTCCCTTGGGGGCCCAGGAACTGTTAGGACCCAGAGAAAATGTGGCAATGCCAATGCAGGTACGGAACACACAGAAATCTAGATTGACTGCTGGGGACCCTGATGTCATGGCGGATGAGACTCAGCCACTTCCTGTCAGACGGGGAATACCTGTGTGCAGGAGGGAGAAGTGCTGCACCTGCAGCAGTGGTGGGGCCGGTTCTCCACAGGGAGGGCCCAGCCATTGCCAGAGCCTGGGCAGAGAAGAGGACAGGCGAGCAAAGGGCCCACCTGAGGCTGAGTTGGGGTCTCTGGCCTGCGAGCCCCACCCCAGTCTCCCCCATGTGTGTGGACCTGCTGGGTCCCCTCTGTAGCCGGGCCCCAGGGCTCAGTCAAGAAGCAGGCCCGGCCTGCCAGGCCCCACCAGCACCAGAGGACTGAGAGGATGCCAGGAGGGTATAGTGGCTCTGTGGAGCCAGCAGCCTGGCCCCGTTCATCTGCCTCTCTGTCCTTCTACACAGCCCGGCCACACCTATGCAGCTCTGGGCCCTGCCGGAACGGGGGCACGTGCAAGGAGGCAGGCGGCGAGTACCACTGCAGCTGCCCCTACCGCTTCACCGGGAGGCACTGTGAGATCGGTGCGGCCCCCAGGGGCAGGGGGGAGGGCAGGAGCAACGGGCCAGCCCTGAGCTGGGGCCCCTGCTGCACCCTCCCTGCCAGCTGTGGGTCTGCTTCTCATGAAGAGGCCCCAGCTCTGGGATGTTGGGGAACCTGGGAGGGGCGGTGGGCTGCGACCCTTGACCTGGCTTCTGCTTCCAGGGAAGCCAGACTCATGCGCCTCTGGCCCCTGTCACAACGGCGGCACCTGCTTCCACTACATTGGCAAATACAAATGTGACTGCCCCCCAGGCTTCTCCGGGCGGCACTGCGAGATAGGTAAGGTGGGTGGGAGGCCAGACCAGGGCGGCCGGGGAACCCTCTCCGCAGATGTGAAAACAGGCCGGTGGGCAGGGCTGGTCCAGGCCCTGGAGGCGCAGGAGGTGGAGCTGGGCGCAGGAGGCAGGATGCCCCATGCAGTCCTGAGCCTTCAGGGAAGACATAGTGGCCAGGACCCTCCTGCATTCTGGCAGCCCCCTCCCCCTGCTTCCGGAGCCCGTGTGTGAATGGGGGCACCTGTGAGGACCGAGGCACGGATTTCTTCTGCCACTGCCAAGCAGGGTACACGGGACGCCGGTGCCAGGCAGGTGAGAGGGCCGGGGGGCCAAGTGGGGAGCATGGGATTTCTTGCTAATCCCTGCAGAGCTGAGCAGGGCAGGGATGGGTAGAAGGAAACACATATCACAGCAACCAGGCCCCAGAAGTCAAGGCACCTTTCCCTGGCGAAGGGCAGTGTGGGAGCAGGACGTCTCTGGGCCCTGCAGCCGGGTTGGGCAGAGGGCAGAGCGGTGGGGAGGGGCCGGGAAGGCACAGGACTGTGCGAGACAGGCTGCTGTGCCTTGCAGAGGTGGACTGCGGCCCCCCAGAGGAGGTGAAGCACGCCACACTGCGCTTCAACGGCACGCGGCTGGGCGCGGTGGCCCTATATGCATGTGACCGCGGCTACAGCCTGAGCGCCCCCAGCCGCATCCGGGTCTGTCAGCCACATGGTGTCTGGAGTGAGCCTCCGCAGTGCCTTGGTGATTCTGTGGGCCCTTGGGGTGGGGCAGGTGGGGCCCACACCCTCCTCACCCTGCCCGTGTGGAGGAGCACAGAGGCTGCAGGCCCAAGCAAGGATGCCCAGCTCTGACCTGGTCCTGCCCCTTCTCCCCTCAGTCTCCTGTCTGTGAATATGGACCGTGGGGTGACAGAGGTGATGATCACAGTCAGCTTTGCTCTGGACCATTCACTAAAGGCTTCCCTGTCCTCAGAGCAGCCCGGAGCAGGGGGTCAAACACCCAAATACCCACTCTGCAGATGCAGTAGCTGAGGCCAAGAGGTAGCCCAGGGGCAGAGTCCTAAAGAGCCAGACACAGGTTCAGGAGCCACCTCCTACTCCTGGCCCCTTGAAGACTTGTGGAATCAAAACAAGATCCCCCTACCCCCTGCAGCCATTTGAGGAGTGCATTGCCACCAAGGTCCCACCCTGGTCTGGCTTGGGAGCTGGGGGTGCACAGCCTAGAGACAAGACCCCCCTGACCGAAGCCCCTGGAGAAGTAGGGCCATTAACACCCTAGAGGTGCATCGCATTACACCAGAGGAGTCCAAACTGTCCATCAGAAAGTCTGTGTGATGTGAGCTAGTTTTATGAAGTAAGGATTTTAAAACAAGCTTAGGAACAGTGGGTGACAGCACCCAGATTTGAGTGAGGCACATAAGCACATCACTGTCCCCCACATGCCCCACAAACCCAAGGCCAACCTGTGTGGCCTCACTCAGGTGAAGGGTTCTGGGAACACCTGGCTTCAAGCATCCCTCCTTTCCTTCTGGGCTTTAAGCCCCAGGGTGAGCTCCTGACTGTCTTGGAGACGACCGCCCTCCCAGTGCTACTTCCCCTCCTATATGTTGCCAGATGAAAAGCCGATATCCTCAGAGAATATGAGCAACCAGCCAGGATATCAAGACACCTGAAAAGTACGATTGTCTCAAAAAAACAATAATAAAAGTCCAGAAAATATGTACGATTGGAAACAGAATTGCAGAAGACAGACTTTAACACAGGGGTTCAAGACCAGCAAAGGCAACATAGGGAGACCTCATCTCTACAAAAAATTTTAAAATTAGCCGGGGAACTGACATTAGTATCAATGTTAGAAAAGAAAAAATTTCAAACTTGATTAATTAAATGTCTGACTTGAGAAGTTAGGAAGAAAAATACCAAATGATGCTGAAAAAAGTAGAAGGAAAGAGGAATAAAGGTAAAAGCCATAATTAATGAAGTAGAGATCAAAGATACAAAAGAAAGGACACGCCAAAATTAGTTCTTTGAAAAGCCTAATAAAGTCAGGAGTTCGAGACCAGCCTGGCCAACATAGTGAAACCCCATCTCTACTAAAATACAAAAATTAGCCAGGCGTGGTGGCGGGCACCTGCAGTCCCAGCCACTTGGGAACCTGAGACAGGAGAATCGCTTGAACGCGGGAGGCGGAGGTTGTGGGGAGCCACAATCATGCCACTGTACTCCAGCCTGGGCAACAAGAGTGAAACTCCGTCTCAAAAAAAAAAAAAAAGGAAACAAAAAAAAAAGGAAAAAAGTCTAGAACCAACCCAAAGACCCAGCCAATGAGAATGGGTGAAGTATGATGTAACCACACTGTGGAATGTTATTCGGTAGTGAAAATCTATGAACCACAGTGACCTGCGATGTGGAGTTCTCTTCTGCATATAATGCTGAGAGAAGACAATATATATCATGATGTACTATGAATAAAGTTCCTAAACAACAAAAACACAGTCATTATTGTTTAGGCAATTTATAAAACTTTTAAAGCTAATTTTAGTTATTTTGCTGCCAGAAAACCTAATTTTTAAAAGATAAGGAAATGATAAACCCAGAAATATTTATCACAGGGGAAGAGGAGGGTGCAAGGTCAGATGAACCCATTCACCATTCTGGCTGCCAGGGCGGATGCTAGTGCCAGATGTCACTAAGTCACTACTGTTTATTTACTTTTTAAGCATGAAATTAAACTTTAAAAAAATAAACATTTAAATTCAGGAGCACAACTCCCACTTTAAAAGAAACCTGTGGTGAATCGTTTAGAACTAAGACTGGTCCCAGAGGTACTGGTTTCATAGGTGACTATTATACATTGAAATGGCAAGATGGGACATGAGACATTTTCTGCCAAACCCCTGAGGCGTTTGTCCTGTCGGCCTGAACCACTGGAATTAAGTCCCACAGCGTCTTCCGTGAGCCCTGGGGTGGTTGTGAGCCTGCCCTGTCACTTCATAGGCACAGCCAGGCACTGAGCCCCAGGCCCACTGCCCTGCTCTGACTCCAAGGATATCCAGCCCTGGTCTCTGGCCTTTCCAAGCACTGACGATGTATCATCGAATTCTCTCTGGCCCCTCAGAACTAGTTTATGTGCATCTTAATTTGGCTTCATTGTGGCCACATTGCTTTACTCTTGGACTCTCTCCTCTCAGAAATTGATGAGTGCCGGTCTCAGCCGTGCCTGCATGGGGGCTCTTGCCAGGACCACGTCGCTGGGTACCTGTGCCTCTGCAGCACAGGCTACGAGGGCACCCACTGCGAGCTGGGTAAGAGGGGCCCTGGCCCTGCTGGGGTGGCAGCTCCAGCACACTGGCCATGTGCCTGAGGCAGTGGGTCCCCTGGAGAGGTCTCTGGATGGCTGGGGTGGCCACTGCATGCTCTCTCGGGCCCCTGCGAGCTCTGACATCCAAGACAAAGATTTACAAACATCCCTTCCTGCACCTCCCCAGGGGAGACTGAGAGCCCAGCTGAGAAGTGCTGGCCTGGGCTCAGGGCGCAGAGAAGGTGGGTGTCACAGAGGGCAGGTCACAGCCTCTGACTCCTGGTTGGTGCTGCCAGCCAGTGGAGGGAGGGGAGGCCTGCCCCGTGAGCCCTGCACACCCTTGTACCTTGCTAGGGCTCTTAAGCCTGAGAAAGAAACGCAGGCTCCAGGGAGGGCAGGCCCAGGGAGCCGTGCCCAGTCGTGGCCTTGGGGAGCCTCCCATTGCGGAGTGGCCTGGAGGAAGGCATGGCCTGGAGGTGGGGCTTTGCCAGCAGGCAGTGGAGGTGGCATGCCTCCCGAGGAGGAGCGGGTGTGGGGCTGATGGAAGAAAGCGCACATGTCCCGAGTAGTTACTCCCAGTTGGGGAAGGGGTGACCAAAGCCCCTGGGAATGCGCAGAATCCTGGGGGCACGTAGGCGCCTCGGACCTAAGCCAGCAACACCCTTGACACCCCTTCTCTGTGCAGAGAGGGATGAGTGCCGAGCTCACCTCTGCAGAAATGGAGGCTCCTGCAGGAACCTCCCGGGGGCCTATGTCTGCCAGTGCCCTGCAGGCTTCGTTGGAGTCCACTGTGAGACAGGTAGGGGCTCCCTCCAGTGGGCCCCACATGCAGAGCCTGGGCCTCTGGAAGATCAGAGAGGAGGTGGAGCATCCCCACATTCCCTGCTGGGCAGACCACCTGGGAAGAGGGACCCCCAGGGCTGCGGCCACCTTGGGAGGGAGGGGTGGAGGTGAGGGTGCTGGGGAGCGCTGAGGGGAGGGACCTGCCCACTGCCCCTCTCTCCTGGCCTCTGCCCCTAGACTCCTCCTTTCCCTTCTTCCCGCTGTCCTCTCCTCCCTCCCCCAGACTCCCCCCTTGCGGCTTGGGCCCACTCTCTGGGTGTTCTCCAGAGGTGGACGCCTGCGACTCCAGCCCCTGCCAGCACGGAGGCCGGTGTGAGAGTGGCGGCGGGGCCTACCTGTGCGTCTGCCCAGAGGGCTTCTTCGGCTACCACTGCGAGACAGGTAGGGCGGCAGGCCCGCCTGCTGCCCGCGCTCTGCCCACCGCCTGGGAAGGCCCCTTCTCAGGCCACAGGCCAGTGGCCCTCTGCCTGTCTCCCTTGGTCCCATGATGGTGCCTTCTAAACATCCCCATCTCCTGTGCTAACCCCACCCCCCGACACCCCTCTTCACCCAGGGACACGCCCATGGGTGGGGCCTCACATCACACACAGGCCCTGCTGCCCTCGGACAGGCCAAGCTCATTGCACACCCAGGTCCGGCCCGTCGCTGTGTTTCTCTCTGGAACATTCTCCCTAATCAGCCCCCAGTGGGATACCTCCTGATGAGGCCTCCCTGACCACTGACCTCCCCTCCTCAAGCAGGACTGTCACTCTGGTGGTGACCTGGCCTGTCCTGGTCCAGTGTCTCATCCCCTCAGCCAGTCCGGCTGACGGCACTCAGCTGTGGAGGGTGGAGGGGGCTGCTGGGTTGGACCCTGCAGGGCAGTGGAGGTGACAGAACCGAAGGGAGGCAGTAGCTGTCCTGTGCCCCCCTCCCCTCCACACCCACACAGGAGGGACCCAGTGCCCCAGGAACAAGGGCGCGGTTGGAGCGGGGGCCCCTGGCCATACCCCAACACACACTGCTGCTTTTTCTTCCCTCAGCGAGTGACCCCTGCTTCTCCAGCCCCTGTGGGGGCCGTGGCTACTGCCTGGCCAGCAACGGCTCCCACAGCTGCACCTGCAAAGTGGGCTACACGGGCAAGGACTGTGCCAAAGGTGGGTGGCGAGGGCGCCTCTAGTGAGGGAGCCATGAGGGGGTCCCCTCACCCCAGAGGGCCCAACGGTCCCCAAGAGCAGAGCATCTGGCCGCTGCTTGCCCAGGCCCCTTCCCTGAGGAACAGGGAGGGGATAAAATCCCCCGGTGGGCTTGAAACACTGTCACACATGCAAAAGTGTGACCCTCCTGGAGGTACATGGCTGGGGACAAAGAAGGACTCTGCCAGCGATGGCTGTGTTAGGCCCAAGAGCCGGACCCGGCTGAGCCGCCGATGGGAGCCAGGCGTGCACGGTTGACAGCTGACCAGTCCCCTCCCCTTGTTTTGACCCAAACCCTGAAGAGCTCTTCCCACCGACGGCCCTCAAGATGGAGAGAGTGGAGGAGAGTGGGGTGTCCATCTCCTGGAACCCGCCCGACGGCCCAGCCGCGAGGCAGATGCTTGATGGCTACGCGGTCACCTACGTCTCCTCCGATGGCTCCTACCGCCGCACGGACTTTGTGGACAGGACCCGCTCCTCGCACCAGCTCCGGGCCCTGGCGGCCGGCAGGGCCTACAACATCTCTGTCTTCTCAGTCAAGCGCAACACTAACAACAAGAATGACATCAGCAGGCCTGCTGTGCTGCTGGCCCGCACGCGTGAGTATCCCCAAGCCTGGCCGTCCCCGCCCAGCCCCTGCCCCTCAAGGGCGGCGCTGGCCCCGGGCACCTGCAGGGCGGCTGTCGTGCCGTCCACCTCCCTAGTTCTCCCAGCAGCAAGACAGCCGAGCTGGGGGTTGGAGGCACCGCCCTGCTGCAGACAGAGCACTGGGGAGACAGAGCTGTTCGGGAGTGGCCTCGGGTCCACAAGATACAAGCGTGGGATTGGGGCGCATAGAATAGAGCCAAGAGTGGGAGCAGCACAACCCCCAGGCGTGGCGCTAGGAAGTGGGACTGGGAGGAATGGGGCCTTCCCAAAAAGGTCCCTGGAAGGAGCCAGTGCGGGAGACAGGGGCCGCGGGGGCGGGCTTGGATGGGCTGGGACTCTGGGGTGCTCTGAAGGCCTGGGGAGAGTTTGAGGGGCACCTGCTCACAGGGATATGTAGGCACTGGGATGTGCTAAGAAGAGGCATCCGTGGCTAATCGGGAAGAGCCATGGGGCAGGCCCTAGATGGAAGGACAGACCCAGAGCCTCCACCTGGAGCTGGCACCGAAAGCTGTGACCAGATGTGACCCCTGAAGAGTCCTAGGGAGGAGCCCCCTGAGAGCCTGAGCCGCCAAGAGAGCAGGGGAGGCCGGGGTTGTGCACAGCCTCGGGGGTTGTTGCCACGTCGGGGAGCAGGAGATGCTGAGCGCTCTAGGGAAGGCGTCAGGGCTTAGCTGGCTTGTGTGCTGCTGGGAGGGATTCTGGGGAGGAGAAGGGAGCCCCGGAGCACGGCCGTGGACAGACACGGGCAGGGCCGGTAGAAAGCAGAGGCTGGCCCTCCACTGAGCCCAGCCGCATCAGCTAGAGCACGGGGGATCTTGGTACAGGCTGGGCAGGAACCAAGGTGGGGTGCAGGGCCATGGGGCCATGGGACTCTCACCCAGCACACCTGTGGCTTTCAGACACAGGAACAAGAATGGGGAAGGGGTGCTAGAGGCTCGAGGAAAGAGGAAAAGGTGCTCAGAGCACGGACTGCTGCAAAGTGGCGTGATGGGTGGGTGGCCGGGGATTCATTGAGGCCTGAGCACCTGGCAGGGCCCCGCGGGGCGGCCATGTGAGTTCGGTGAAACCTACGGGTAGCGTGGTGGGAAGGCAGAGAGGAGCTCGGCGGCTGTCACAGGAGGAAGGCCTCCTGGCCACACCTGGGCCCCAGCTTGAGGCCAATGCCAAGGGCATTGAGGGACAGGCGGAGGCATCCAGGGCAGCTCGAGCCCACCCAGGGGCCCACAGGGGCCTGTCCTGCAGGAGGTGACCACCAAGGGGCTGGAATTCCCAACACAGCAATGACACAGAGCACACCTTAGCCAGTGGGGAGCCTGGATGCACGTGCGGGTGGCACCGAGCAGGTGTCAAGAGGAGCTTCCAGGGACTGAGTAGGGGAGGCTCGCCTGGGCTGTTTTAGGAAGAAGCACCTGCGAGGCTGCCCCATGTGAGGTCTGCGCTGGGAAGGTATCTGGAGCGAAGGCGGAGCCTGCCGTGCCCGCTGCAGAGTGGGGGCTCCAGCCAGCCGTGGTGGGTGGAAGGGACCACTGTTCACAGACTGGGGTGCTGAGTTGCTGAGAGCCACGCGCTGCCGTCTGGGCTCTGCCTGGCGCATCAGCAGTGGCACTGGAGCTTTGGAGGAGACTGGCCGGGCGGGAAGTGGCCCCTGCCCTGCAGTCGCTGGGAGCTCTGTGCGTCCATCCTCCTCGGACGGTGTCACCCAGACCGGGCCCAGATGTGTGCTGTCAGACCAAAATAGTCGACTGGCGCAGACAGGGCCCGGATGTGTGCTGTCAGACCAAAATAGTCGACTGGCGCAGAAAAGAGGGGAGGTCCGGGTTGCTCATGTCCAGAGGGACTCCGGCCCATCCCCCGCCATGTCACCGCCACATCTAAATGGAGGTTAAGACCCCTGCCTCTGGTAAAGCGGGATGGCCCACAGCGGGCTCCGCAGCCATCAGTCCTGGAGGCCAGGGCCTGGGCGTCCCAGTCAGCCCGAGTCCCCTGAGTAGCTGATGGGACACCCTCTCCAGGATCTCTCTGTGGCCCCCAGCACCCTCCCAAGCCTGGTCTCATCTTGAGCCGCTGCCCTCCCCCAGGAGCAAGGAGGGGCCAGCACCTGCTAAGTAGCCCATTCCCCCTAGGACCCCGCCCTGTGGAAGTCTTCGAGGTCACCAATGTGACAGCCAGCACCATCTCGGTGCAGTGGGCCCTGCACAGGATCCACCATGCCACCGTCAGTGGGGTCCGCGTGTCCATCCGCCACCCTGAGGCCCTCAGAGACCAGGCCACTGATGTGGAAAGGAGTGTGGACAGGTTCACCTTTGGGTGAGAGGGGATACCCAGAGCATGGGGCTGGGGCGAGGGCAGGAGTGGGGGCTCGGGGACACGGGGCCCAGGTCTCGGGCACATTCTCCGTGTGTGGACTGTGCACCTGCCGCTCCTCACCCGGGTGGAGGCAAAGGTCTCTCAGGTGAGCCAGCCTCTGACCCTGGAGGCCTCACTCCTGCCTCACCTCATCAGAGCTGCCAAGAGAGGATACACCTTCGTAGTGTTTTAAAGTGTCCATAAAGAGCAGGAAAAGCTCTGAAAACCGGGGATCATGCCTTCCACACAGATCATGAGAGTGACTTGGCCCCTCAGAGAGCAGCGGCCAGCGAGGGGAGATGGTAACAGCCCCCAGCTCTCCCAGGAGTCCCACAGTGGACCCCTGTGATTTGGGCATCAGCCAGAGAGAAAGCTCCGATTCGTGCTCAGCACAGGCAGGGGTGCCGGGAAAGACCGGAGAGCGAGTGGGAAGGAAGATGCCAGCCAGCAGCTTCCTGGGGCTGGGGCAGCATTGGCCTCACGTTGCCCTGTGGTTTCCTGAGAATTTACATCAACTCACCTGCGCCGAGGGGCATCGGGCCTGCCTGTCCCCCGTTCCCGCACAGCGACCACTTCCCCCTTCTCTGGCCTCTCCCATCTGAACACCGGCCCTCTGACAATACTGTAGTGGCCCCAGGCGCACCCGATCCTCCGCCGCTTCCCAGACTATGTATGGGCCGGCTTCCCATCCTAGGAGCACACGGCTCTGAGGGCTGTGAGTGTGCCCCTCCTGGAGGTCGCCTGGGCCACCAGCAGCAGGACGACCTCCCGCCGGTCACCTCCTGACTGGGGGAGCTGCGGTCTGGCAGCTGAGTCACACACAGGTCCCAGACGTCCCTGTTCTCTCTTCGTCACCTCCTGCCCACAGGGCTCTGCTGCCTGGGAGGAGGTACACCATCCAGCTGACCACCCTCAGTGGGCTCAGGGGAGAGGAGCACCCCACGGAGAGCCTGGCCACCGCGCCAACACACGTGTGGACCCGTGAGTAGAGCGGCGCGGCCCCTGGCACACGAAAGGCCGTCTTCTAGAAGCTCTGGCTTCCTTCCAGCCTCCCCTAGTCCTCTCCAAAGTGTCCCAACACCAGAAACCCAGCCCTGGCCTCCCGGACGTCTCTTCTGCTGGGGCCATTGAGCAGGGGCCACTGGGCAGGAGCCATTGGGCTGCGCTGGGCCCTTGTGCTGGGACAGCTCTCCAGGGCAGTCTCCATCTCTAAAGGCTCTTGGTATCTCCTCAGCATGAAGTTCCTACTGGGCACTGACCAGAGGGTCAGAGGAACTCACTGGGCCAGGGATACCCACGCTGTCCAGGGCCCTTGCACCTTGCAACCAGCCCCCTCTAGCTAAGCTCCTGGTGTCACTAGGCCCACACCCCCTCCCCAGTGCATGGGAGGGGCGAGAGCACAGACAGTCAGCACACAGGGGAGGGACAGTGAACCGGGCAGAGGGGAGGCTGCAGCTCCCTCCGTGAGGAACAGAGGCTTGAGCAGGCCCCTGCCCACCTGTGCACTCGGATGCTGCCCGCCTGGGAAGGCACAGGAAAGGCTGGTGGGGTATGGGAGTCTGCCCAGGGCTCTGCGCAGCCAGGCTCAGGGAAACCGACAGTGCTGCAGGGAGGGCGCCAGCTGACGGGACAGGGCCTGGGGGCTTCGCAGGGTGAATCCTAACCCGAGGGGAGGGTGGCATCGGGGGCCTGCAGGCCTCTTGGTTGGGAGATGCTGCCGTGCGTGCTAGCCCACACCCCGCCTCAGTGCTGTGCCGTTCTCCATAATAAAGAACCTGGCTTCCAGCAAGGCTGCCTGGAAGGTTCTCAAACTGTGTTCTCACCAGAAGACCCTGTGGGCACCCCCTCACCTCTCCCTGCTCCTGCCTTGTCCAGGGCCCCTGCCTCCAGCAAACCTGACGGCCGCCCGAGTCACGGCCACCTCTGCCCACGTGGTCTGGGATGCCCCGACTCCAGGCAGCTTGCTGGAGGCTTATGTCATCAATGTGACCACCAGCCAGAGCACCAAGAGCCGCTACGTCCCCAATGGGAAGCTGGCGTCCTACACAGTGCGCGACCTGCTGCCGGGACGGCGGTACCAGCTCTCCGTGACGGCCGTGCAGGGCACGGAGCTTGGGCCACTGCACAGCGAGCCCGCCCACCTCTACATCATCACCTGTGAGTGCCGCAGGCCCTGAGCGTGGGTGGGGCAGTGTTTGCCAGCCCTCCACCTGTTCAGGACTGACCTGGCCCTGCAGGGGCCTGGGATGCCAGGCGACAGCCTAGAAACAGGACCGTGTTAGCAGGGGGGGAGTCTGTGTATGAAAGGGGAGGCTTTTCAAACCCACGAGGAAAGGAAGGACTCATGGGCGGGTGGCACCAACAACTGGAATAAGAAGCACATGGAGCCTCAGCCTGTGCCGGACCCCCCCACCCCCCGTAGATCCCAGACAGGCTGAGCATCACCTGAAAACACGTGCCGAGAGTGGCAGCGAGGAGGAAGCCCCCGGAAGTGGCCGTGCAGCCCAGGCCTGACCCATGAGGGGCCGCTGGACACAAACAAAGGGCCAGGAGGCCACGGGCAGGGGCCTGCAAGGAGCAGGAATGCTGGGGCGCAGAGGCACAGCCGCTCGGAGTGGGGGCAGAGGCTCTGAAGGGCTCGGGTCTGCTCCCAAGTGCAGAGGTGGCCCTTCCAGTCTCCACCAGGGTCCTGAATGCCCCACTTAGGTCTTCCAAGTTCACAGAAGGAGCTGTGGGAAAATGCAGGAGCAGAACAGAGAGAGAAGAGAGAGACAGAAACAAGCAGGGAGGAGTAGCCACAGCCGGACAGAGCAGAGCAGGGGGCGGCTCCCCAGGGAAAAGGGGGCTCTGACCCCAGGCTCCTCCCCAACCCGTGAGGCTGTGTTGGGGACACGAAGTACATGAGCTTGGCGAGTTCTCAGACCCAATCCTGCCACCCCCACCAGCTTGGGGCCAAGCCCACCAGCCAGGTGGAAGGGGCAGGCTGGGACCTCCGTGAGCTGGCCTCAGTGTGAGAGGGAAGGGGGCTCACAGGGAAGGAGGACCCAGCCTAGGAGACTGAAGGACACTGTTAGGGTGACAGGTTGCACCCTCACTCTCAGGGCACATGCTGGGGTGGGGACTCCCAGCTGAAGTGTCCCATCCAGAGGCCAACTGGGGAGAACAAGTGTGTCTCCAGGGCAGCCTGGGACCTGAGTCCTAGCTGGAAGGCCCAGCCCCTTTTGAGTGACAGGGGCAGGGGCCTACACTCAGCCCCTGCCTCACGACTCCCAGGCCAGTGCATGCCTTTGTCGTGGCTGTGCGTGGCTTCTCCTCAGAAGCGATGTGGCGGGTGGGCTGGAAGGGAACCCAGGGCATCTGGGGAAGCCGCAAGCACCTTGGATGACCACAGCTCACTCACACACCCCCGTTCCCTTCTCCAAGCACAGCTGAGTGTGAGGGGCACCTCCCATGCTACAGGGGCGGGGACAGGAGCAGAGGGCAGCCCCAGACCAGCCCCTTCCTCCTGCCTGCTCTGCAGCCCCCAGGGATGGCGCTGACAGACGCTGGCACCAGGGAGGACACCACCCTCGGGTGCTCAGGAACAGACCGCCCCCAGCGCGCCTGCCGGAGCTGCGCCTGCTGAATGACCACAGCGCCCCCGAGACCCCCACCCAGCCCCCCAGGTACATGCCCCACCTGTCGGCCCCATCGCCCGAGGCGGCGCTCGGACGGCGGTGACCCTTCCACCCTCTCCGCAGGTTCTCGGAGCTTGTGGACGGCAGAGGAAGAGTGAGTGCCAGGTTCGGCAGCTCACCCAGCAAAGCAGCCACCGTGAGATCACGTGAGTGCTGGGGCCTCCCCACCCACCTCAGTGGCCAACCCTCATCCTCGCTGCCACTCTCACCAGCCCCTGTCCCTTACATGATAAGTCTGCCCCCACTGCCCAGCGCAGTCTCCAGCCAGGGACGCATGCATCTCCATGGCGGGAGGGGCGGCTCGTGAGGGCCTCACGTCAGTGTGTGGGCTGGAGGCACAGGCTGCTGGCAGGGCACGCGAGAGAGAAGATAAACATTTTAGAAGCAGGTCTGAGACGTTACAGCAGCTTTGTTTGCCAAAGTAGGGCTCTGAGCTTTGTTTTAGTAAGCCATGGGCAGGAAGCCATGAGGGCCTAACCTGCCACTCAGAGTGTGGTCCAGCAAATCCTCCGCCACTGTCCTGGCAAGATCTTCCTGGTGGCAGCAAGGCCGATGGGGGGCCCAGGTGCCTTGGCCCCTTCCCACCCGCTTTACCGGGTGAGGGCTGCTCCAGGAATCTGCCTGTGATTCTGACACAGAAGCCCTGAGATATGCTGGCAGGAGTGAGGCAGGCACCACCCTGCCCTAGAGGGCACCTCTCTGGCCCTTGCCTCTCACCTGGAAGGCCAGGTGCTCATCCTCCTGGAATCCCCCAGCAGAGCCGAGTCACCAGTTTAATGAACACAAAACTGAACAAAAACTCCCCAGGCAGGGGAGGGAGGGGACGCAGCAGGGAGACTGGCAAGGAGGGACCAGAGCCCTGGGGTCACTGCCGCATGGCGAGCGGGGGAGAGAGCCCCGGCAAGGTGTCTGGGGAGAGGGCAGGCAGCTGCCCGGGACGCCCAGTGGTGGGCAGGTGAGATCTGGAGTACAGAGCGGGGGCCCGTTGTACTTGCAGGTATGGAAGCAGATATCAAATGCCCAAGGGTGCGGTTGAGAACCCTGCATATAAGTGATGCAATTGGGGGCAAGGGCATGGGGAAGGTCAGCAGAGGCTGAGGGCAGATCAGGGAGAGCAGGGGGTGCCGTAGCCCTCCAAGAAGTAGGGGGTGGATGGAGAGGAATGCAGAATTTGACCCTAAGAAGAAAGCAACCGCATCAGCCGTGAGGATGGGGCCTCTCGGCATGATCACTGGTGGCTGCCCCTGAAACAGCTCTGAGGGGCCCTGCAAGTGGAAAGCCCAGCCCCTCCAGAGGGTCAGCAGGAGCGCAAGGGCCAGCCCTTCAAGGGAGACAGTGCTGGGGCTGACAGGCACCGGGTCATGCAGGGAGCCTGGTCCCCACCAGGGATATCCGTGCTCCCTAAGGTATAGAAGCACTCAAAAGGGTGGCCCCAGGACCATCCGGGTGCAAAGCAGCTGCACCATGTGGTCACCGCCTGGCTTCTCCTAGAACCCACAGCCTCAGCGCAGCTCGAGCACACCGAGGAAGCCCCCAAGCAGGTCAGCCTGGCCCTCCAGCTCCCTGAACACAGCAACAAGGACCTCGGGAGTAAGTTGGCAGTGCTGGTGGGGACTTTGGGACTGACTGCTCTCAGGGGCCTTAGAGGCTACAGGCAGGAGGGACCATCCACAGTGAGGAACCTAAGGGGAGGCTGAGCACCAGGCACCCCAGTGTGGGAAGATGGAGGGAAGCTACCACCCAAGCAGTGGGACCCCATTGATGGGAACAGGCCAGGGGGCAAGACCCACCCAAACCACCCAGGGTCTGAGCTGGAGAGACTGGCTTTGCCGCTGCCTCGCCTCGCCTCGCCTCGCCTCGCCTCGCCTCCCCTCCCCTCCCCTCCCTTCCCCTCCCCTCCCCTCCCCTCCCCTCCTTCGCCTCCACATGCAACAGAGCCCACCCCAGCCCCTGCCTCTGGGCCCTCACACCCCTCGCTTCTCCGAAGAGGAGCAGGTGGAGTCAGGAGGGGAAGGGAGCAGCCACTGGGCGAGCCCCAGCTCAAGGACCAGCTGGGCCCTGTGGACACTCAGGTTATGCAGGACCTGAACTGTCTCCTAGTCCGGGGCTCTGCCTCGTGAGAATTGAGGCCAGCACGTCCCTGTGGGGCGCCGAGCATCTGCTTAGCACCTGCAGTAAGAGTTCCCGGAAGCTCACGAGGCAGCTCCCCTTTAGGCAGCACTAATGCATGTGTGTTCCCCAGCCTGAGTCAGACTCTGCCTTTCTCTGGGTTTTAATGCTTGGGGGCTGTGTCCTCTATGAACAGCTCTCCTAGCACCCGGTGACCTGTCCTCCCCTGAGTCACACCACAGACTGAGATTGGGATCACCCCTCAACCCAGCCCCAAAGAAGGCCTAGTACTTGGTAAAGGTGTGAGCCACTGAGCATGGTCTCACCAGCAAGGCCCTGCCCTCAGCTTCTCAAGGACATCTGTACACATCAAGGGCACCTGCAGTGCCAGAGGGTGCGTTTGCAAGTGGCAGTTTCGCTGAACCCTAAGTTCACATTCCCCCCTCACCATATGAGGTCCGGACTCGCTGCTAGTCCCTGTGAGCACCAGGAGGACTGGCTTGTGCATCTGACGCAGTGAGTGAAGGATTCTCTTAATTAAGGTGTGGACCTTTAAGGGAACTAAAACGAACCTTTCATCAGATGGTTCGCATTGTGTCCCACCCTTTAAATAGCAGGTGTTCATCTCCTAGAACTCAGAACTTAGAGGGGCACGTGTTATTCCCCTGGGTCTCTTCCCTTTAAATAGCAGGTGTTCATCTCCTAGAACTCAGAACTTAGAGGGGCACGTGTTACTCCCCTGGGTCTCTTTGGCAGGAGAGATTCAAGATGACCCCCAGGCTGGCCCCGAGGTCACTGCACTCATGTGTTTGCCGGCATGAGATGCTCATGCTCTGGTGGGTGCAAAATGATTTTAAGTGATAACATGAAAAGTCGAATCTTTAATGGCCCCTCGATGTGCAAAGCTAGTCATGATCTTTGATTCATGTTGCAGTCTCACACTAGCTACCTTTCATTTAATTAGTCTTTGAATAATGACTTTAAATCAAGAACCCGACCTATACACTTGAATGTGAACAACACCTTCTATCTTTTTTGCCGTCATACTCCCTGTTCTCTCCCCTCGGTTAACCATGATCCTGAACTTGGTGCTTAGAATTCCTTTGTTTTCTTCAGAGTGGAAGGTGGGGAAACATATATTTTTTCGGACATGTATGTGTGGCAGAACAATAAGTGAGTTTTCTTTGCGAGATAATTATCTTGCCGTGTGTGATCGTTAGACCTGTGTTTTCACTCCGCATTCTCGGATGGAGGTTGGCCCATGCGGTCTGGGCGGCTGTGGCTTGTTCACACCCACTGTTGAGCACAGAGTCCACTGAGTGAATTGACCGGCTTTTCTCCCCTCTCTGTGCAGAGAACATGTAGGTTGTGTTTGGTATGAGCGGTGTTGCAGTGGATGTTCCTGTACAGGTTTTCCAGTACGTGTGTGAGAGTGGAAGTGCTGGATCTAGGATGAGGATGTGTGAACGCCCGAATTACACGAGAACACTAAGTCATTTTCTAAGAGGCGATAGCAGTCTGCTCTCCCTCCAGCAGTGATGAAGATAAGCAGTGAATCCAATCTCTCTAGAACTAGGTTTCACCAGGTTTGCAGATCCTGCAGGCAGAACGGGTGTGACGCAACCCCTGGGATCTGGGTTTGCACCTCCTGAGCACTGATGTGACTGAGCCTGTCTTCCTGGGCATCCACCAAAGGTGTCTGCTTCTGTGAAATGCCTGGTCACACCTTTTGACTTTTTGTTGGGTTATTTGTACTCTTCACTTCTGTGAAATGCCTGGTCACGCCTTTTGACTTTTTGTTGGGTTATTTGTACTCTTCTTATTCATCTGTCAAAATTCTTATATGTTTTGATCCTTTGTCAGCTCTGTGTTCTGCAGTTATCTTCTTCCAGCCTCTGGCTTGTCCTTCCCTATTCTTGGTGCTATTTCTTTTTTTTTTTTTTTTTTTTTTTTTTTTTTTGTTTTTTCTCCCTGTGCCCCCCCTGGGGGGGGGGG